>NC_143553.1:36860151-37163181 GCF_054136105.1 Typopeltis vanoorti
GAACTGAGTCTTAAATTAAACATCCTAGTTAGAGGAGCTGCTAATTCTCTTGCACATTCTCGTAACACATGGGCCGATATGCCATCTAACCCAATGGCAGTGTTAGCATTAAGGTTGTTTAATATATTAAGCACCTCAATTTCATCTATATCTATGCTCTCATCAGTTAATAGCACATCTGACACTGCACTATCACTACAAAGATGGTACACTTTTGCGAAATGATCACTAAGCAACTCAACTATTTGATTAGCTTCAGTAATTTCCTTACCATCCACACTTTTTAAAGTAATCTTTCCATGGATATTCTTCCTTTTACTAGCCACATAGCGAAAGAACTCTTTAGGGTTTCTTTTGGATTCATCAGCTAGCTTCCTCTCATAATTAGCTTTGGCTTTCCTTACCATACAGGTTACTCTCTTTGCCTGTACCTTATATTGTTCATTGGAACGCTCATCACCTTTTTCTTTATATGTTTCCCACAACCTTTTCTTTATCTGCAACTCTTGTTTAATAGTATTAGTCATCCATTTTACTGCTACTTGATTTTTCCTTCTGACTCTGGGAATACAGTCTGATACAGCTTTCTTCAAATACTCCTTGAGAATCTCCCATGCACCATCAACATCTCTCCCCTTGAATTTCTCATGCCATAATACAGCTGAAAGCTGACTTCTCAGCTTGCCATAATCACGAGCCTTGTAATTCCACATATACCCATTCTTAATAGAATATTCAGTACGTCTTTCAATCTCCCAGGTCAAGACCACATGATCGCTTTCCCAAGTGGAGACATTGTAACTAAATTACTTATTGATATGTTCTCCGATGTTATGACCAGATCTAACACTCTAGAATCTCTTGTCCCTTCCATCACATGCTGTCTCAGGTAATTATCTCTTAACAATTGTATAAACTCCATTTCCTTTGTTCCTTGTGACCATTCCTTCCCCCAATCTATGTCCCCAAAGTTAAAATCCCCCATAATAATTACTTGACCTTTACTCATCGTGCTAATTTGCCAATACATGCTATCCACATTCTCCCTTATTCCCCTTGGATTATAGCAACAACCAATTACATATTTCGCCTTGTTAATCTCTATCTCACACCAAACAGCCTCTAATGAACTGCCCTCTACATACCTGTCACAGTGAGGTACTTCTATCTTTTTTGGCTTTAATGTTTCGTCTATCATTAATAAAACCCCTCCCCCTATTCTGTCATCTCTGTCCTGCCTGAAAATACTGTATCCCAAATATTGTATTCAATCCCAATAACTATATCATTCTTGGTTAACCAAGTTTCGCTAATTCTTATAATTTTTGGCCATGTTGTACTAAGTAATGACAAAAATTCTTCACACTTATTCCTAATACTTCGAGCATTGGTATACATAAACTGCAATACTCCCTTCCTCCCATAATATCCCTGTGTGCGAATTACCCCACTCTGTATACTGTTAACATTCTGCGAACAATTAATCCCAGTTTCACAACGATTAATGACCTTAGTACTATTTACAGCTAACTCTATCACCTGCCTCCCTAGCAAATCCCATTTCCCTGTTTATGACGCTTTACTCTGTCCTTTATCAATAAATGTTCTAAATGCCAAGCTCCTAATCCATTTAAGTGCAAACCATCGCTCTTAAAATACTCCTTCCTTTTATCAAACTCATCCCAGACATTCATAAAATGAATATTCAGTTTCATTTCTTTGCAAAACCTTTTACACAATCTGGACACCATTCCATTTACTATAATTGCTCTTCTGTTCATTTCATCACAATCAAATCGTGGTTGCACACTCATGATCTTTTCACTCTCACTCTTTGCATTCATTGCAATCATTAAATTCTTCAAATCCCATCTTACAGAAAATCTTTCGCTACGTAGATCATTCGTCCCTATAACTGCAATAATCTCAATCACTCTATCTTTCTGCAATTTCACAGCCCTAGTTATATCCTTAATCTTTGACCCTGAATAACACGCTTTAATTACTCTACCATCCTCCACACCCTTAATTATAGAATTCCCATACAGCACAACATCTTTTTTGCTTCTTCTTAACTTGACATCGTTTACTCCCACTGATGCTTGTTTTTGTTCCTGAACCTCTCTCACATTCTTTAGTATATCACTCAGCAATATGTGTGTATCTATTTCTGCACTATTTATTCCATGCACATATTCACTTCTATCATTTTCATACTTTGTCATTCTTAATCCCCCCATACTTCCTATTCCATAAAAAATATTAGAACATATTGGAATTCTAAAAGATAGATTATACAATTTGGTCTGATCAAAATTATAAAATATATTACAGTCATTTAAAAATGTCGGTTCATTTGTTTCAGGAGAACTTGCACAACACAGTCTACTCCACATGCTTCTATCCGATACATTGGGATATGGCTGCATAAAACATGTATGTTCCCTATGTGACTGATGGTAGCTAACTGCGAAGTCTTGATGATCACTTAAACTTGGGATATTAGTCAAACCAGATGTATCATCATACATTAAAACTTCTGCGATCATACGAGTCACTTAATACAGGCAAAACATTTGATATATTAGAAGACGTGGAATGGACTGCACAGTCTTTCTTTTCTACTTTGACATCAGATTCAAGAGGGGATACTATAGAAACACAAGATGTTAAGTAATCTGGATTGACATCCCCAGTAACCACAGAAGAAATGGCTGACTCAGATGACATACCCAAGTTTGACTGGCAGGTGAGAATCAACCGTAGCATCAGAAACCTACAACACACTGCCATGCACACATTCAGCTGAATTGATGAAAGGACCATCATCACCGCTAAAAACCGTGACTGCAGCATCAGAAACCGACAACACACCGTTATGCACACATTTACCTGAATTGATGAAAGGACTGTTGTCATCACTACCCAAGGTTGTGACTGTTATGTGAGAATCAACTGTAGCATCAGACACTGAACAAGACAATACACCCGTATGCACACTTTCACCTGACAGTTGACCCTCAGCAACCAAGTGAACAATGATCGGTTCCCCTGCTTCGTGACGATCATAATCTAAAGCGTTCTGCTGTATGCCTTCCACAGAATCATTGTACTTATTAGCAACTTCCAAAAAATCTTTCATTTTTAGGAACTCTGCAGATTTTAACAATGATGGAAGCATATCCCATGAAATATTAATTTCACCATGGTACATATATTGGATCATTAACCTTAAGTCGTTGAACTTCATGTCATTTAATGTCACAACAGGATGACTACTTGGGTTCTCTAAAAATAAGCTCTATAGAAGAGTGCTGCTTGCAGATAGTACTATTTTGTGAGCCTTAAGGGTCATTCCTTCACACGATAATGTTACATCCACCAAACTTTCACTAGCAAGTAATTTATTAAAAACAGATAATATATTAGGTGTGTGATTGTGCCCTTTCAAACAAATTGTCTGTGATCTTGTTATCATATTGAGATCTGAACTATGTTTAAAATACTCATATTAAACAACATTAAACAATACCTAACAAAATTTACATACGTTGCTTGAAATAATTATCTCAGTATTATACACTTATAATCAATAGATTTCGTTTAACATCCAGTATATATGCTCAGAGAATGGCAGTATTAGGCTTAAAAACAAGAACGCGACCACTACAACATATCATTCTCAAAATGTTTCATCAAACACGTCATTATATGAATAACCAAAAATATCTAACACAAGGATTTACATACGTAGCTACAAAGAAGATTTAAAGCCACAAGCTGTCACAATAGCGAGATTAGGCTTAGCTGCAACGATGCCTAATCATACAATCTGATACCAAATACAAACCAATTATGTTCAATAATATTATCCCAGATTGACTTACAAAATGTTAGTGTATCTGCTTTTCTGGCGAATGATTGTTTGCATTTATAGTTTTCTGGAGACACTGAAAGAAGTAATGTTGGTTTAGTCGAAATTGCATATTTTGTACGTATTTGTTTCTTCTTGCTTCAAATGTTCTGTGCAGTCGCTATAATCTATAATTCTTTTAGCTCTTCGGTAACTTCATCAATTAATTTGCTGGCCAAATTATATGTATTTATGGGTTTGTTTTCGATGCTATTTTTTTCAGCCGTCCTTCGTAACAGAGCAACTCGAAGTTTGTTGAGATTTCGTTCCAACTGAATTTTCTATGATGCAGATTGCTTAATGTTGGGCTTTTGCTCTTTCCGCTTGCAGCCAAGCTTCATTCTAATGATATAATTGATTTGTTTCTTTTATACTGTTGGTTGTGATGGGATTTTACCGCAGCATTTTCGTCTTATAATTATTGTAAGTATTATTAAATGGTAAATAATTATAAGTAAGAGGTTCAATGTTGGTAGCCTTATACGGTCATTTTTCCGAGTTAATATGTCCAATATCCCAGACTTTATTTTACTCTGTATTTCTGTAAAAACATTCTGAGGTATGTTGTGAGCTTGATGCTCACTGAGTTGAATTGCGAAGTTAGATTATACTACCTCCTGATGATTTGCTGTTACTGGAGCTGTTTGTTTATTAAGTAACTCTTGCAGCTCAAGTGGAATAAATATTTTGTTGCGGAAAATAAAATTCCCTTAGTCAATAAGTGTTTGTTATGTGACTGCAGATTCTGGGAATTTTTGTTTCCAAATTAAATGCAAACGCTTTCTAAAAATCGGTTTATCTGGGGTCGATCTGTAAAAATATTTCGAAACTAATCTTTCTTCTACAGTCCATTTTTACATTTCATTTTCTTCCAGTCGCATTTCAGCTTCTTGCCTGGTTGTCCAGCAGAGAGAGCTGAGTCGTGTAGGCAATTTGTCGCTTGATGCCCAGGATCCCCATCTGATGCAGTCCTTGATGACACGGGCATTAACTGGTCCTTCTTCTTGCTTTTCACTATTAAAATGGGGAAATGAATATTCTTTGTTTGGCTCCTCAGTTGTCTAACAAGGGTGGCCCTGCTGGTATCTAAGCTACCGCCAGCATAGCTCTCATCATCATCGAAGCAAGTACGCCCCACCGCCACAAGGACGTGTTCCTTGGGGGTTATTTTTATTATTATTATTTGAAATACTAGGAAGCTATCCACCGCTCATCATCGCCGACAATGAGGGAGTTTCATTGACTTACCAGGCAAAAAGCGAAATGCATAGCTCCAACTTGTATTTAATTTGAATCTACTTACTTGTTTAGCTTAGAAGAAGAAGAGTGTGGTTTAAAAGAGAGAGAGGTCGCACACATGCCTCTTTCACAATGCAACAGATCATAGAAAAGGAAAAAAGAAAATTTAACCTGCCCACTTTTCTTCTAGTTATTGGCTACGAAAAGGTGTATGATAACATGAACAGAAATTTACTCTGGAAAATACTACAGAATGATAAAATACCTCCTCCATTGATTAAAGCAATAAAAAGTCTATACAGATAAAAAAAAATTTGCATCTGGAACATTACCATAATCTTTACCTGTAAATAAAGGAGCAAAACAAGACTATGGCTTATCACTAATCCTGTTCAACATTTATATAAAGAGAATCCTAAAAGAATGGAAAACAACTGTCAAACATGGAATAAAACTAAAGTAATGCAGATGATCAACTATTGATTTCTAATTAAGAAGATAAACTCGAAATTGCAACTAACCATCGAAATGAAATAGCAAAAAAAAAAATAAATAAAAATAATATGTAAATCTCTGAAACAAAAACTATGGCAATGTGTTGAAACACAATTCAAATAGTCGAAATTATGCTTAACAATAATCGAATAGAACAAGTTATAGAATTCAAATTCTTCATCATCATCATCATAAAAATTCCTGACATGCACCCTCAAGGGGCAGGATATCATAGTACTACATGAAAAATTTACATCATTACTAACTTCCTGTCTACAATATTCCTCCAATTCAGTCTGTCACTTGTCAAGAATCCAATATTATCAGTATCAGATCTTATATTTCTATCGTCTAAGGCACATTGAACCGTATAAATCCAGCTATGTCTTCCTTTGGGTCTTTTTTCTGGTAAGCTGCTAGAGAACACTTGTTTTGCTAATCTTTCCTCGCCCATTCTGTTTAAGTGACCTAACCACCTGAGATTAGCTTTGCTAATGCATTCCTAGATGCCGACAATGTCAAGTTCTTTCCTAATATACTCGTTTTTAATTTGATATTGCCATTGATGCCAGGACTGTCATATCTGCGGTCTCTAGTCTTTGGTAAAGTATTTTACTTCTGACTCAGCTCTCAGATCCATTAAGTTAAACCTGGTTTAAACACTGTGTTGTATACAGCTAATTTAGTGTTCCGACTAATTTCTCTCTTATTCCATATGAATTTATTCAATTGACTTCCTACCATACCAGCTTTGCTGATCCTGTTGTCTATTTCCATATTTAATTTACCATCTTCAGTAAAAATCGTGCCTAAGTAGCTGAAATGTTTTACTTGTTCCACAGGTTCTCCATTCACAACACAGTTGACATTTTCAACAATTCTACCTATTTTCATTGTCTTTGTCTTTTTATTGCAGACCTTCATGCCATATCTATTACAACACTTATTCAATTTAGTCAGGGACACTTGCAAACTTGTAGCGGATTTATTTAGAAGTATAACATCGTCCGCATAAAGCAAAGAGCTGACATTAACATCTCCAATTCTGATATCATGTTTAATACCACTTTCCTTCATAATATGATCCATATGGATAATGAATAACAGAGGGGATAATGTACATCCTTGTCTCACACCAGATTTAACATTAAACATACTTCCTTCGATTCTAACTGCCGAGGGTGCTTAAGGGTCAAAGCTGTATAACTGAGAGGAGACCTCCACATAGCCTTTAAAGGAATGCGGAGAACCGAACCAGGATTTCTGACCTAATGTCCAATCCTCACCTTCTCGTGGTGCACCCTGTTGAGTATCTACCTGGATACTGAACGAACGAGGATGGGCTGGCAATTTGGGATTTTGCCGACCAAATTGTATTCTTATTGAATCATTTTCCATATTTGTTTAAACCAATATAGAAAATGATTCAAATTCTTAGGAAATATAATCTCGAAACAGATTACCGATTTACAATTGGTAGCAAGACTACACATTTAGAATAGAATGAATCGCATAATTAAAAGAAATTTTGGAAAACAATAAGTAAAGAAACTAAATTAATATTACACAATCTTCATTTTCATCAAATTTCTGATATGTACCCTAAAGGGTATACAGGATAGACACACTACCTTACCACATACCTAAAGGGTATACAGGATGGATCCTGTATACCCTAAAGGGTATACAGGATCTATCCTGTATTTCATATCCTGTATATATATCCTGTATTCTGTACATCATTACTGTATATATATCCTGTATTCTGTACATCATTACTGTATATCCTGTATTCTGTACATCATTACTGTATATCCTGTATTCTGTACTTCATTAAAAACTTGCATCATGCTAACTTCCTATGTACAATTTTTCTCCAAACCAAACTGTTACCCTTCAAGAGTTCAGCATTATCGGATCTTATATTTCGAAGGTACTTTTCACTGTATGAATCCATTTATATCTTGGTCTTTCACTAGGTCTTTTTACTGTCAGACCTAGTAGAGAACACTTGTTGTGCTAATCTTTCCTCGCCCATTCTGTTTGAGTGACCATAGCATCTGAGATTATTTCTTCTAACACATTCCTGGATGCGAACAATGTCAAATTCTTTCCTAATATCCTCATTTTGAATATGATATTGACATTCATGCAATCTGTTCACGCTCCTAATCTTTCTCAGAATTCATATCTGGGGTCTCTACTCTTTGGTTAAGTGTTTTTATTTGTAACCAGGTTCTCAGATACACAAGTTAAAATGGGTTTGAACTCTGTCTTATACAGCTACTTTAGTATTTTGACTAAATTCTCTCTTATTCCACATAAAGGTATTCACTTGACTTCCCATCATATCAGCTTAGTTGATTCTGTTGTCTATTTCCATATTTAAGTTACCATCTTCACTAAAAATCGTGCCTAAGTAGCTGAAATGTTTTACTTGTTCTATAGGTATTCTCAACACAATTGATATTTTAAATTCTTCTGCCTATTTTCATTGTCCTTCCCTTGTTAGTGCTGACCTTCATACGAAATATATTACAACAGTAATCCAATTTAGTGAGGGAATCTTGAAGACTTGTACTGGATTTATTTAAATGTAACATCATCTGCATAAAATAAAGATCGGAGGTTTCCATCTCCAATTTTGCTATCAGGTTTAATTTCACTTTCTTTCATAATGTGATCCATATAGATAATAAATATCAGGGGAGATAATGTACATCCATGTCTATCACCTGATTTACCATTAAACCCTTTTCCTCTACTTCCTGCAATTCTTACTGCTGACATACAACTCAAATAAAGACTAAGATTGCATAATGCTTAGTCTTTATTTGAAGTATAGTGAAGTACAGTACTTCATTGAAACCGTACAACTCTAGAGTTATGAAAAGCTTTTATCTTGGTTACTTGTCATATATCTTTTCTAGATATATTCCCATGATTTTTCAACTATTTGCCTCAAGTAAAAATCTGATCTTGATAGCTTCTATTTGTCCTGAAACCTGGTTGTTCTTCACCAAGCTTCCCTTTCACAATCCTTCTCAACTGTTTCTCAAGTCTACTTGCATAAATCTTACCAGGAACACTCAATAGTGAAATTCCTCTAGAAGTTTCACATTCAGTTTTATTTCCCTTTTTGTATATGGGTACTATGAAAGCTCTCCTCCAATCATCTGGAATTCGTCCCTCTGTCCAGGCATTCTGAACTATGCAGTGTAGCCACTGTAAGGCTTTTTATACCTCCATACTTGAGCATTTCTGTTTGAATGTTATCTACTCCTGCTGCCTTTCCACATTTCAGGCTTTTGGTGTCATTTTTACTTCAAGTATCTCGATACATCAAGGATATCTTTTTGAGCAATTTTCATGTTTCCTTTATCATCTCTAATTCCTCAATTTCTGAGCTTTCTTTATAACAGCCTCCATAATATATTGCCACCTTCTTGCTATTTTCTTACGAAAATATTCCCATGACTTTTGTTTAGCTAGTTTGACCAAATATTTTGCATTCTTACATTTTTATCTGTATTCTCTAAGAGCATAAGTTGACTTATTTGCCAAGAACATTCCATATGCTTTCTTCTTTTCCTTCACTGCCTCTTTAACTTCTTGTGTTAATTATCGAGTACTGATTTTTCTATCCTTGCACACTACCTCATCACATTCCTTTCTGTATTAAGGCTTTTAGCGGCGTTTTTACTTCAAGTATGGATTAATATTCCTGATAGCTCAAGTAACTTGCATAAATCTTACCTAAATCTAAATCTAAATATAATAATAAAATAAAGATTGATTCTGGCTGAATTAATCAGTGTTTTATTTAGGGCTTGCCACTGAATCTCCAATGTTTGGTTCCTGTTCTGAACTTCCATTTTTTCTTGAATAATGTTTGTGTATTTTAGTCAATAGCTCACATCTGAGAACTGCGCAACTTTTATTCTCTTTAAAACCTTCTTACATGTTTTTCTTTTTCGGCCTTGTTGAACTGGGAGACACCCCTGCTGGCATGAAATTCAGGTATGTTGTCTGGTAATTTAAATTTTGGTTTAAGCCAATAAGAATACAATTTGGTCGGCTAAATCCCTAATTGCCAACATCCCATCCTCGTTCATTCAGCATCCAGATAGATACCTAACAGGGTGCACCAAGAGAAGTTGAGGAACTGTACATTAGGTTAGAATCCCCGGTCGATCCTTAGCATTCATTTAAAGTCTATGCGGGGATTTCTTCTCAGCTGTACGTAATTGATCCCTAAGCACCCCACATTTGTAACTGAAATTAGAATTCTAAAACAAAGAAACAAAGAAAGATAGGAAGCAGCACAGATGAAGTTTCTAAGACCTCTCCTGGGATTCACTAGATTAAATAAAAAGAAAAACACTGAATTAGGGGAATGAATAGATACAAAAAACCTCACACAAGAAGTAGAAGAATGCCAGCAAAATTGGCTATACTACTCATAAAGGATGAATAATAATAGGATTCATAAACTAGCACTAGAATAGAAACTAACAGGAAGAAGAGACCATGGATGTCTAAGATTAAGATGAAAGGTTAACTTCATCTGCAGAACAGGAACAGGACATAAAAAGCCTATACCTGAATTGCTCAGACGACTACGAAGACGATACTTTTTTTTTTTTTTTATAGTGGATATTACCGAGATGCAAGAATAAAATTTGGACTTTCTTTTGGGAAGGAAGTAACCATTATATGCACCGAAGATCGACTAAATCTACAATGGAGATAAAAAAAATCATAGAAAAATATTTGTCGTCGATTACTAGAACCGAATCTATCGTGATTGTTCGTTTGCAGACCTAGCATCGTAGGAGTTACAATGAGACACCATGAGATTAAGATCTGTGTGATTTTTAGGAACGTTTGTTTTTTGCAAGTGGCGCCTTCAGGTGGTCGCATGTCTCATCGCTTTATCTATAATTTTGCATTCGTAATCTTTCATATGTGATTTGTATATTTTCGGTTATTAGGAATGGAGGGTTTGTAAATGTGGCTTGAGTTTTCTGTTTAGCTTGAACCTTAAGAATCAGCTTAAATAATCAGTATTAGTATAGAATTTGGTTAGGCTTTAGCTAAACTTTGAAACAATTTTGTATAGAGTTCTCAATTAAATTGTGACTGTTTTGTATGCTGTTATCGAGGCTGTGGTGGACACGTTTGTTCATTTTCTGTTGCGTTTAGTAAGAAATTGTGTTTGGTGCTTATGTTTTAACTCGCATCTTTAAACATGCCTCTTTATTTCCAAAGGCCAGAAAATGCTTTGAAGCGGGCAAATGGTAATGTTATTTTGTTGTAAATAATATAAACAGTACACACTTTCCTTCCTAACACAGTGATTTTATTATCTGAACTGACTTGTTCAAAATTATATTTTAGTGTAATTTAAGATAAGATAATAGTTTGTTTTATACATTATTAATTTGTTATAAAAACTTGTATTCTCTGTAACTCAGTTGATTACAATGGTGTTCTCTGTTTGGAAAGACTTCGGTTCGAATTCCCTACACAATATGAAATACCATTATGATTGCTTTTCTTCTGAAGATGGGTAAGCGTCTCGTTGACGGATAAGCCAAACTTTAAACCTGTATAAAATCCTGCATCAGAAAATTTGCTTTAATAGCAGCTACACAGATTTGATTCACTATTTTGTCAAAGCATAAATTAGGTTTATATGATTCTAGTTACTAGGCCATGACATACTTAACCTAATATGCTAAGGAGATGGTCTTATATACAAGTTACCATAAGGTGTTTTAACCTTAGTAAATAAAAATCTCAGAAGGAGATATAAATGTAGAAAGTATTTTACCTTGGGTATAATAAATGTTAAAGATACCAAGCTATTTTTAACCTGGTTTTACTCCATTTCCCAAGTAAGCAAACAGACAAACAAGTCATATCTCCTCCTGAGATTTTTATTTAATAAGGTTAAAACACCTTATGGTAACTTGTTCTGGTAAAATACTTATAAGCTCAGTATTACTAAAATCTTGGTATTTCTAGCCTGGCTCCCACTGATGAGACCTCAATAAAGGTCGAAACTAGTGTGGGTACCTTGCCTTTAATACAAAGCATCATACATCTCCTCCAGGAGATGTGCTTTGCATTAAGGGTAAATATCAAGATTAGTGATCAGAGCTTATTCTATTTTTACCATGAGTTGCCTTGGTCTTGCACTATGTGCAGGATCAGCTAGACTTGCAACACTTGCAGGTGCAAACTTGACTTGTTTGTCTGTTTGCTTACTTGGGAAATGGAGTAAAACCAGGTTTAAAATAGCTTGGTATCTTTAACATTTATTATACCCAAGGTAAAATACTTTCTACACACCCACCCACCCACCCACACACACACACATATCTATATATGTGTGTGTAAACTCTTTAAATCTTTCACCAAGGGTTATCTGTTTCATAGTCTTTCATTCCCTTTATGTATTTATCCAGTTTTTTTCCTTTCTCTCTATATTTCTTGATATTTTTATGCAAACTATGTAGCTGTCTTTTTAATATTTTAAGGGCATTTTTAATATAATTTTTTGCATCCCATTTGTTCTTAGACAGTTCACATTCATGAAATATATAATATGTTTAGCATTATTTTATAAAATTTAAGTTCTTGGATTTTTTTATTCATTGTCTTGTTGCAGATTTTCTGAAAATTTTCATCTTAATTTTTTTTTTTTTTTTTTTTTTTATGCATGTAGTTGCATACTGTATTTTACAGAAAGCTTTCTCTTAAATGTTAAATTTTGGCATAGAGTTTTTAATATGATAAAGAAAATATTAGAAAAGAAGGTAGGTGGGTGAAATTTATCCATGCTATTAAATGGTGAAGTTTGTTCCTGTCAATTCTTTTTGTGGATTTTGATTCTTGTCCATTGCAATCTGCTTGTTAGCTCAAAGCATATGTTTCAGTGCCAGCTTCAGTGAGGTCTGTTTGTTGACTTCCATATGGTGGGTTCAAGTTTATTAGGTTGCAGTCAATCACACTACAGTCATTCCTCAAACAATGTTATTATGGTGACCATGAATTATGGTGGCCAAACTATTAACACATTTACAGAATACCACCTTGCTTCTGTAACCCTTGGACCAGGGTATTATTTACTGCCTTTAAGGTATATATTTTGAGAAATACTTTTGCTCAGTTTATTGTTGCTGCTGAGGGGGAGAAAACTCGAAAACTTTTTATTATTATTATTAATAATAATAATAAAAAGACTCATCTAGGGAGGCACACAACTCTTAGTCTCCAATACGCTCTCTGCCAACTACAACAAACCACAACTACCATCATCATCTACACCAATGGCATCTACCGTCCACGACCACTAGTATTTTCACAGAAAATCGCAAACATCCATGCCGGAATTCGAATCCTCAGCATTTTGGCTGGAGGCTAACCAGTCCTGTGTGTGTGTGTGCGCAACTAATGTTTGCAATATATGTTCATACATTCCCAGGATTAGATGAAGATGGAGCCTTACAAGAGATTGGTGACAAGATAGTGCTGCTAGCTAAAGAGCCAACATTGGGGGTTGGCAATAATGTGCAGCAGTTTGTTGGAAGCTGTGAAAGAGGAGCTTCCATATGAAGACCTTATTGAGCCAGTAGCATAGTAAGTTGCAGAACAAGAAGAGAAAAAAGAACAAGAAGAATAGCTTCTCCCCACCTCCCAAAAAATTGCCAGAAGCGGTTGTTTAAGGAAATGGACCCCATGTCGGAAGTCCATTTCTTCACCGGAACAATGATGAAAGCTGCAGTTGCTTGCTACAGAGAAATTTATGCAGGGAAAAAAAAAAAAAGAAATTAGACTGTGCAGACTGAGTTGGACATAATGTACACATTTTCAAACAAGCCCACTTCTGTCACTGTGCTATCTGAAGATGAGCCTAGACACACTTGTTGCAATTCTTGAATTTGAGAATTTATGTTTGATGACCTAGCCTTCTCTATCCCTGATGATGAATTGTCCAGTTAATAAATTAGTAACTTTGACTTTTGCTCCATATATTTCCAGCTGATTATTTTATTAGTAAGTGCACAGAAACACTATACTTATTATGATACTCTATACAGTACTGTAATTTTATTATAATTATTATAATTTGTGCCTTGTTTTATTTCATTTTAAACAGAGTAAATTTAGTTAAATATATAACAAAACAGGCCTACGCATTTTAGCATTCAGGCATGTTAATCATTTACACATTCTTATGGTTTATATAATAATTTATGCTTTAAGTCCTTTTTGACTTAGGATGGAGTTGTCAGCATGGAAATGTGTGATAAGTCTAGGGCTGACTGTATTTCATACAATAATACCAGGTAGGAGTATGAGGTTGGTAGTTATCTGCTGTGCTGTAATCACCCATAGGTCTAAAATGATCAGTGGTAGTTATTTGCAGTGATTGATAATTATAGAGCCTTCATAGACTGGCTCAGTTGGTAGTGATAATGCCCTTTGGTGGGAAAGACCTGGTTTCAAATCCATTCCAGGACACATAGAACTTGTAAGTGCTTCTCACTTGAAGGTGAGTTAGCTTGCATGCAGATGAAAGGGTTTTTAATTCCAGAATTTCACTATTTCATTCTGGCAGACATTTGAATAATATAGGTATTGATTTTGCACTGGCGAGTATGGCTTGTAGTCATACTGTGGTAACTGCATAAACTGAACGATTTTAGGTTCATGTACCACAGGACATTAAGGACTGAACACCTTTAGGTCCTTAATGTGAGACAGGGGTGCATTGCCAAGAGAGTCTGACATGAAAATAAAGATAATTAAGAGAATAACCTGATAATAAAGATGACAGGTTAGTTTTACCCTACTGATGACTAGTTGTTGCGATAGTAATCCTGCTCAGTATGAGAGGAACCACAGGTTCGGGCACTTGGTACATGTGCTTAGTCGAGTGACCAGTGGGTGAAGCTACCATCCTTGGGATTATGACTGAATGCCCCTAAGGCAGAATCCCATCTAGCCATGCAACGATACTATTCATGCCTCGCACATTAAAAGGCAGTGCTAGCCGGAGTTGCTTTCGTACTGTCAAGGTGCGATCGCTCTGGCGATGAGGCCACTAGAAATGGAAGCATCAGTGCAGCTATTGAGACTATGTGGCAGCTGCTTCCTATGCTATGCCATTCAGGTGTGATTTGCAGGCACCAAATCGTCTGCAGTTGACCTAGGTACTGGTCTTGGTCTCGTGCTTAGAAGAGCGGCCACCATACTGTGATCGATTGAGACTCATCCTCTGACGGATCTCTACGGATCCGTCTCTCCATCGAGGTAGACGTGTTGGATGGAGCCATGGTCTAGCTGGTGAGATTACTTACTGTTTCTATTGAAAACTTTCATCAGGGGAAGCCTGATGAGTGCAAGATAGCACTATTTAATATTTGGTGAGCAATTTTATAAAGATATTACAGGATAATATTAAATTATATATAAAACTAGCCAAATTCTAGTTGATTCTCGATTGAGCGTAACCTACCAGAGGGAGCCTGGTTATATAAGAGACAGTTTAGTGATCTAGCAAAACTCCTGGTGGAAGACCAGGTCTGGCACGACTCGTTCGTGTATCCCGTAGAGAAATTGCCGAGTTCTACTCTTAGAAACGTGGGGAATTGCCATCCCACCTGTGCACCTACGCACATGAGCTTATCGTAGGGAATTGTCTCTCTGACAAGCATAATGGCCGCCGCTTGTCCTGACGTTAGCGACAGCACGAAAATCTGGCAAAATCTGGCGAGTATGGCTAATAGTCATACTGTGGTATAGTTCGCCCACCGTTTCCAGGTCCCTGCTTCACGTCTTTCCAAGAATAGTCGATTCATGCTGAAGGGGAGAAAAAAATGAAGGACGTCCGAATTGGTCGCCAACACGCGAAATCACGTGCTTTATAGGTAAAATTTTCCAACTGTTATACAAGCAACATAGTTGACTACAATAATCATAAAAGAGAAGTTAATTTTCCGACCGGTAATAATAAGCAACTCATCCCACTATACGGACTGATTACCCTATTATCGGAATGGGTTCTTCTTTTTCTGAGATGCGCAGAAGTGTCGAGGGACCTCAAATCGGTGGGCGAACTATAACTGCATGAACTGAATGACTTCAGTTTCATATACCACAGGATATTAAGGACTGAACGCCTCTAGGTCCTTAATGCGAGACAGGAGTACATTGCCAAGAGAGTCTGACCTGATATTATAGTAGACCAAGAAAGGATAACTTGATATTAAAGATGACAGGTTAGTTTTACCCTACTGATGATTAGTCGTTGTGATAGTAATCCTTCTCAGTACAAGAGGAACCACAGGTTTGGACACTTGGTACATGTGCCTGGTCGAGTGACCAGTGGTGCAAAGCTACCATCCATGGGATTATGACTGTACGCCTCTAAGTCAGAATCCCGTCTAGCCACTGCAACGATACTGTTTGTGCCTCGCACGTTAAAAGGCAGTGCTAGCCAGAGTTGCTTTCATACTGTCATGGTGCGATCGCTCTGGCGATGAGGCCACTAGAATGGAAGCATCAAGGCAGCAGTTGAGACTATGCGTCAGTTGCTTCCTATGCCATTCAGTTGTGACGTGCGGGCACTAAATCATCTGCAGATGACCTATGTACTGGTCTGGATGTCGTGCTTAGAAGAGCAGCCACCATTCTGCGATCTATTGACTCAAATATATATGAAATACAGGAACAGTGCAAATTTTTTGCCAAATCCATGGCCGGCGCTTGTCTACAGCAATTGTGTGGATTTGAAAGGCGCATGGCATTAGCACACATATGCTGGCTTCAGTCTTTGTTGCTTTATCTGTAATTCACAAAATATAACCACTTGATGATGAATGGTGGAGCATGGCTAATGTACTGTTATTTGAAGTTACTTATGAAAGAGTTCTCTCTCCCCCATTTTAGAGAATGGAAAGGTGTTAAAAGAAATATACAATGGATATATATTAAAATATGGAGTTGTTTCAACCAGATCATTTTGATGACCAGTGTTTACATAGCTTATGATGGCCTTCATTTATTCAGTTCATGAATTTTCCAAATTCCTGATTATTGTCTTATTATGTGGTGTGTATGCATGTGTGTGTGTATGTGTATATATATATATATATATATATATATATATTTATAAATTAAAGGCGTCAAGAAGTATATTCTTGGTTTAATCCTTTATCTGAGTGTAAGCAAACAAAATTTGCACATGAAGTCACTTCACGACTGGGCTACTTGTATATAGAGGCTAATGACTTCACATCAATTGCCTTAGTATCCCATAATACAATGCATATCCTTGGGATACTAATGCAATTGATGTGAAGTCATTAGCCTCTATATACAATTAGTCCAGTCGTGAAGTGACTTAACATGCAAATTTTGTTTGCTCACACTCAGATAAAGGATTAAACCAAGAATATAACTTCTTGGCTTCTTTAATTTATAGTATAACCAAGTGAAAAAACTTTCAACATCTATCTCTAATCTAGAGTATTTTAGTAATAAGTTGTCACCTTTTGACTACTTGTATATGGAAATATGACTTCTGCATTACTTCAACCTTAGTCTCACTTCTGGGTCTGGCTCCTGAGGTGAACTTGTAGACACAAAATATATACAAATAATATTGGAGAAAAAGTGAAGCAAAACAAGACCAAGACTATGGAAATTCATTAGCAACATCTGAACAAAAGATTGATTAATTCAACCAGAGTCATGTGGTGAGGTTGTTTTCAAGCATTGAAAAATAGAACTTCACTGTGGATTAAAGAAGTGCTAGTCCAAGTAAAGAAGAAATCCTGACAAGTGGATTCAGCAGGTGCACTGAAAGAAGGAAAAGTCCACAACCCAGACTAGTTTCGACCTTTATTGAGTTGTGGCCCTTCCCTTAATGCATAACATTAGACATATCCGCAAGGAGATGTGTTTTGCATTATGGGAGATACCGAGATAGGAGTGTTGGTAGCTTGCTCCACCTTTGCAAGGAGTGCCCTGGTGTTGTACCACCTTACCCCAGTCCTGAAGATACTTTCAGGTGCAAACTTTGTTTGCTCACCCTTGGATAAAGGATTAAACTAAATTTATTAGATTAAGGAAATATATTTTCATGGTCAGGAGAAGGAAATGACATGATTGAGACATCAAAATTGGTGCACGATTTTAACTAGATTAATGTGGAAGAGATTTTTCAAAGAATGGAAGGAAACAGGAGTAGAACAAGAGACCATTGTGGGAAGTTGTATAAGGAGGATGTTAGGAAGGGAATAAGAAGCATTTTTTTTTGTGGTGGATGTAGAGTGTTGGAATGCAGAGTGCATTACTTCAGTGTGCCAAGTGAAGAAACAGTAAACAGTTTTAACTTTGAGGTTTGGTTTGATATTTTATGTTTAGTAGTAAAGCCATTTCATTAGGACTCTTAACTCCACATGAAGGACCGATAATACTTTAAATTATTATCCAAATACAAAGTAGCTTTGTGAGTGATATAGATTTATTATGTAACATCATTGCTTAGCATACTTTTTGAGAGAGAAGTGAAAGAAGTGTAGGGATAAATGCATGCATGAATGCATCAGTTTTGAGAGGATAAATACAAACATTTTTAAAGTTTTTATCATGTGATTCTTTAGTGAAGCTGTAATAGCTAATGTATCTCATAATTCTTAGTTTGTTTTGTATCAAAAATCTAGTTTACCATAGTAAATTTCTCTTTTTACACTTTATTATATGAGGTTTCAATTGATATATACATTTTATGTTGCTCCCACCCACAAAAGGTTATTTTGTTAACTTACACCCTCTGTCCAAAAAGAAACCGAACTTTTCAAAAATAGATTAAACTAGTGGCACCACTTTTTGTTGTCGAAAGCAGCAACCTTCATTAGTGTTGTGTCAACTGTTTATGACATTTGTTTCATTAGAAGCCGAGTTATAGTGCCAAGAGTGACAGTGTGTTTTGACGAACATTCGGAAAACGAGTGTCAATCAAACAGAGAGCTTGATTGACTTTTGTGTTAAACTTGGTAAAAGTTTTACCGAAACGCATCAAATGCTTCAAAAAGCATGCGGTGATGAATGCTTATCCAGCACTCAAGTTTACAAGTGGTTTAAGAGATTTTAAAGTGGTCGTGAGACACTTGAGGACGACGAAAAGCCGGCTGTCCAAAAACTGGACTGAGCAAATTTAACATCCAAAAAGTAAGTGATTTCATCAAAGAAAACCCGAAATTGTGTGTGAAATTGATTGAACATGAATTGGGGATTCCAAAACCAACTGTGCACAACATTTTGACTGAGAGTTTGGGCCTTTGTAAATTGAATTCGCGATTTGTTCCCCACAAGTTGACTGATGACCAAAAAATGTATCGAATTGAACACTGCCCGGACCTCATTAAAACTACTCATAAGGACTCAAACTTCCTTGAAATGATCGTTACTGGTGATGAAATGTTGATCATTACTGGTGATGAAATGTGGCGTTTTAAGTATGAGCCCAAAAAAAATTGCCAGAGTGCTGAGTGAAGACCACCACAAGAGGTGTATCTGAAAAAAAGTCGCTTGGAGAAGTCAAAAGTAAAGACAATGTTGATTTGTTTCTACGATTCCAAGGGCATTATCCACAAAGAATTCATTCCGCTTGGACAAATGGCCAATGGTGAGTTTTATCTCGAAGTTTTGAAGCGATTGATAGCGAGAATTCGTTGCGTACGGCATGAATATCGTGATGCAGGCAGCTGGTCACTTTTGCACGATAATGCACCATCTCATCGTTCGAACATTGTGAGACAGTTTTTGGGCAAAAACCAAGTTTGTGTGTTGGATCACTTGCCGTATTCACCTGATTTAGCACCCTGTGACTTCTTTCTCTTCTCCCGACTTCATTTGCCGATGAAAGGAATGCAATACAACACCATTGAAAACGTTCAAGTGACAGTAACCACTACCCTCAACAGTATCCCAAAAACTGATATAAAAAAACTCATTTAACGAATTAATTGACCGTGTCAAATGTTGTATTGAAGCTGAGAGAGAGAGTATATTGATTGAAATATATGATTTGAATAATAATAATTGGCCTCTGTTTTATTTTCTATCAAAAGTTCAGTTTCTTTTTGGACAGAGGGTGTATAGTACATTTTGTACCATGGATGGACTAAGGATTTTTTTTCTATTTTTTATCAATTTTTATATATATATATATATATATATATTTTTTTTTTTTTTTTTTACATAGTCTGGAAACCTGTTCTAGAGACCAAACATGGAACTTTTTCAAGCCTCCAATAAGTGGGGGGTCGGTGGTCACACACCAGGTGATGACATTCATCTTCCACCTGAAGACCATCATAACATCCATACCCACGTCAGGATTTGAACCTGCAGCCTGTTGGTAGGAGAGTGGGTACACTAACTACTCTTCCAACCAGGCCAGCAACATATGGTATAATTAAAACACTGAGGATTTGGGTTTATGTAAGAGCTGAAACAATAGCTTTATTTTGTGTGGAATTTTTTCTTGACTGTTATGTATAAGACTATTACACTTTTTTTATATAATGTTCGTCAAGTAGCTTTATTTTATCGTCCTACATGTTTCGCCAATTTTTTTTCTATCGGCATCTTCAGGGAATACAAACTAGTAAGCTATATGAAGGTAACAGACTAGGTTATAACTGATGGTTCTAATTCATACAAAAAATTAGTATTGAACGAGGCAATGTGCGTGTCTCGGGAACGTGATTTATTTGTTATGGCTCATGATGTAATTGTCATGAAAGTTAATCATTATATAAGTCATTATATAAAAAAAGTGTAATAGTCTAATAGTTAGTCTAATAGCGGATGTTTATTTTGTTGAGAGTGAGTTTTGAACTCACACCTTTCAAATCACAATTTGGAGTATTATGCTTGTATTTCAGAACTTTACATGCATGACTGGCATTAAGTTTGTATCTGTCTTGGTTCAGGTTGTTAAATGCTTAACTTTTGTGTGTATGTGTAAGCATATTTGTAGAATTGCTAATAGTTTATGGTTTCAGGTTCTTGTGTGAGAGCTTGTTCTATGGATCAGATAGGCTTGACTATCTTTGGGAGTGCTTGCAATAGAACATATAAGAAGTTGCATATTAGATAAATTACTCCTGCAGCAACCTTTCTGATATAGGAGAAACAAGGTGGTTAAAGTTAGGAAAAAATTGTCTTTGCTTATGACAAATTTTCTCTCCCACTTCCTTGGCAGCCAAGTCTCAGTAAGAAAAATCTGGTTTGAAATTTGAAAGATGTGGTTGGTTTTAATCGTTTATGTACATCTCTGAACTGGTACTTCATGACTGAATGCACAAATTGTTGACCATTTGGAAATTCAGGCTTAGGATTCTAAGCCTACTACTAATCAGTTGTAAACTTCAGAATGTTTTCTTTTGTAAGGAATCTGTTTTTCTCATAATATGATTAGATAACTCTTTGTTACTGGTATCTTAATTTTTAATGCATATTAGTGAATTAGTGAATAAATAGTGAATCTATCCTGTAATGTAATAAATAGAACTTATATTACTAAAGGAAAACATTCTAAACAGATAAGCTTAGGTGTTGACTGTTATTCATGACTTATTTTTCAAGGTATTAACAATACCACACAATTTTATCAAAGAGATGTTTTATTAACTTATATTTCACTGATTTTCAACTCAGCATCATCAGAGCACAACACACTTGTACTCATGACAGTGAGTGAGTGAAACAATATAATTGCAAAGGACAGAAGATCTAAAAGTCCTATTTTTGGCCCCCTCTTACGAAAAAAACCCCAAAAAACCCCCACAGCTATGCAGGAGTTTCTCTTAGGATAACAGTCTCCCAAATTTTTGGCAAATTAATGCAACCGTATTTGTTAAGGTTGGGAGAATTCTTCAAAGCCATTGCTGACTCAAAAAATAATCTTTCAGATCTATAACGACTTCTAAATAGCACATTCGTTTTCCTCCATCTAATCCTGTGTGAAGGAGTGTCCAAAGCATGGTCTACCAGTCCCAACTTTCCATAGTAATAGTAGCAAATGTATCTTTCATGTTCTTCCAGGCGGATGTTAACTGATCTTCTTGTTTGTCCATACTAGGTCAAGGCACAGTCACAAGGAACTTCATACACTCCTGGGTGTGCTAAAGGGTAAAGTTTATCCTTGGACAAGCAGATCAGAGTTGCCAGCTTGACATCAGGTTTGAAAGTGCTGCGAAGGCTATGTTTCATCAATACTTTGGCTATCTTTTCTGATGTACCTCTGATATAGGGAATAGAAATGGTCATGTTGTATTCTTGTGTATTAGGAGAGGGCAGAGTAATGGGCCTATGTAGTATTTTATCTATTTTGTAGGGATTGTAACTGTTGGCTAAGAACGTATGGCGCAGGTATTGGAGTTCAGTGGTCAGAGCTGTATCGTTAGAACAAATGGCTCAGGCTCTGTGTGTAAGTGTTTTTAAAATGCCGTACTGTTGGACTGGATGATGATGTGATTGTTTATATAGGTATCTTCCTGTGTGTGTAGGCTTTCTGTAAATAGAAAAAGATAGTGATCCATCTGAAAGGCGGGTGACTAATGTGTCAAGAAATGGTAAACAGTTATTTGATTCTTTTTCTACTGTGAAGTGAATTTTGGGGTGTTGGCTATTTAGGTAGGTGACAAACACATCCAAAGTGTCTTGTCCATGGGGCCAGATGGCAAATACATCATCTACATAATGTAACCGTACTTGTGGCGTGTATGTAGCTGTGGTAAGTACTTTGTTTTCAGTGTTCCATGCAAAAATTTGCTAACGGGGAAGGGGGGGGGGGACCCATAGCAGTACCATTAATCTGTTTGTAGAATTTTCCTCCCCATGTAAAGTAACCTGCATTCATGGTAAATTGAAATAATTCAAAAATATCAGGGGAAATTTAGACTTGATTAAATCAAGAGTGTCTATAAGTGGTACATTGGTAAATAAAGAGGTGACATTAAAACTAAACATTGTCTGAATTTTTTAGGATAAGATTTTTAACCAGTATTTTGAAATGGACTGAATTTTTTACAAAAGTAAAGGAGTTGCCAGGAGGGGGACAAGCGACTTGGCTAAATGCCTGGCCAGTTTATATGTGGGACTATCTATGCTATAACACACCACCCTTTAGCACACCCAGGAGTGTATGAAGTTCCTTGTGACTGTGACTTGGCCTATTATGGGCAAACAGGAAGATCAGTTAACAGCCACCTGGAAGAACATGAAAGATTCATTTGCTACTATTACTATAGCAAGTCGGGACTGGCAGACCACGCTTTGGACACTCCTTCACAGGATTAGATGGAGGAAAATGAATGTGCTATTTAGAAGTCGTTATAGATCTGAAAGATTATTTTTTGAGTCGACAATGGTTTTGAAGAATTCTCCCAACCTTAACAAACATGGTTGCATTAATTTGCCAAAAATTTGGGAGACTGTTATCCTGAGAGAAACTCCTGCATATCTCCCCCCCCCCCCCGTGAGAGGGTGCCAAAAATTGGGCTTTATATCTTTTGTCTTTTGACTGTCGCGTGTACAAGTGTGCTGTGCTCTGATGATGCTGAGTTGAAAATGAGGGAAATATAAGAGAAATAGGAGATTCGCCGTAGCACGTGGCAGGGCATTTCAGCTGTGCTGAAGAAAGTGCTTATTAATTGGTGAATAGTCCGTTTTTTCTATGTTTTTGTAGTGCTAAGTTGTTTTCTGGAATACGACTGTCCGTCAGTGGTTGTTTTTTGAAGTTAGTTGTTGAGATATTGTATATTTAGGTTACTGAGAAGACTGGGTCGGAATCGAATGCATAACGGTGGAAGACAAGATGAAGGATAAGTTTTCATTATTTAGTTATTTCATTTTATTTGTTGTTTGAAATTGTTTGTACTTATTTAGTGTTTATTTTTTGACACTAATTAGCAACACTATTTTAAATAATGGCAGCAGCGGCAGTTTCAATTACAGAGGCCTTTTGCCAATCCCCCCCCAATTTAAGGACTCCGTTTTGCGTGATATCATACAGGATTTTGTAGCATGTGGGACTTGCGGAATGTATGCATCCTGGCAATTGTATATGTGGTAGGAGAAAGAAGGGGGGGGAAAACACATATGCGCAAAATGCAGGCAATGGAGGAACTTGGTGATTTAGAAATGACCAACTGACCTCGTTAGTCAGAGACGGGAGATTCTCCACATAGAGAGATGATGGGTATTATAGAGGGCAAGAGAAGTATGAATAAAATAATAAGAGTGGGGAGTATGGAAAGATTGAATGATTCTGAAGTTTTAGGAAATAGTCTCAATTGGGAGGATGAATGGCAAACAAGAATGACTCTCTTACAGAAAGAGATAGATGAGCTGAAAGAACAGGTGGAATGTCTGGGGAATGAGATGAGAAGTGTGAAAGATGAAATTAAGTGAATGGAAGAGACGAATGCAAGGCAAATCAGAAGAAGAGTGAGAGAGAGTTATGGGAATGAGAGAAGAGGAGAGAATAGGAACAGTAAAAGAGAGGGAATGAGAGAGAGTTGTATGAATGATAGAAGAGGTGAGAATAGGATAAGTGGAAGAGAGGAAATGAGTGTCAGATATAGGAACGATAGAAGAGGAAAGAATGGAAACAGCAGGAAAGAAGGAATGAGAGAAATGCAAGGGAGCATAGGGACTAGAGATAAGTGATGTCAGGAAGGCAGGTAAGTAGGGGAGCACAGAGAGAAACTGTTACAAGAGAGAGAGAGTGAAGGATGCATGTGAGCAATCGAGGAATATGGTGGTAAGAGGTGTAATGTATGGGGACTCAATGATCCGTGGTGTTCAAGATAGGATGTGTGAGGAGTGTTTGCCAGGAGGAACGATAGAAAGTGTGGCTCTGGCAATTAAGAGAGGTGAAAGGGTGGATGAGATGATTGTGATGGTGGGAACAAATGACTTGAGTGGTGGTGTAAATAGGGCAGCGAGAGATATGAAATTCTTGCTTGAGGCTGTACGAAAGAAGACAGAGAGAGGAAAGATAGTGTGTGTGTTGCCTAGGTATGATAATGTCGAGCTGAGCAGAAGAGCGGTGATATTGAATGGCATAATAGCGAGAATGTGTCAGATTCAAATATGTGGATGCTTGGAGTGTGTTTGAGAGCAGAAAGGAATTGTATGCTAGAGACTGCCTGCATTTGAATGAGGAAGGACGTAGGCATCTGGAGAGATTGCTGTTCTGAACGAGTCAGTGTGTTCCAGTGTGGATGGCAGCAGGGGTGGCCTCTTGTGGGAATGGGTAATTGGGAGAAGGGGGATGACATCAGGTAACGCTGAGCCCAGTGGAGTCTAGAGGGGATAATGCTGGGTATAGAAACAATGGCATTTATATGCTTTATACCAGTGCCAGGAGTATTCGGAATAAGGGAGAGGAATTGGTGGCACTGATAGCATAAGCCTGGCCAAAGATTAGTGGGATCACAGAGACATGGTTGACAGAAGATGATATAATAACAGGAATAAAAGTAGCAGGGTACAGCATTTTTCAGCAGGATAGGAAGGGAAAGTGTGGTGGTGGAGTACCACTTATGATAAGTGACGACCTATGTCCTCTAAGAGTGGAGGCTTTGGAAGGCTGTGACACTAATGATTTTGAAAGCATATGGTGTGAGGTGGAGAGGGGGGGGGGCAAGACAGGATATTTAGTGGGGTGTTGCTACAGACCAAGGAGCACAGAGGGTGTGGACCAGGAGATGTTGAGACAGTTGAGCATGGCAAGCGCAAGAAGAACGATTGTTATGGGAGATTTTAACTACAGTAGTATAAATTGGAGAGAGGAAGATGCATGTAGCAAAAGGGGAATGGAATTTCTAGAATTCTTGAGGGACAAATGTCTTAAGCAACATGTAACAGAGGGAACAAGAGGTTCAAGAGTTTTGGATTTGGTTATAGCATCAGAAGAGCTGATACTTACTGAGACGACATCTCTCCCACCATTTGGAGAAAGTGACCATATGGTTTTGACTTGGAAAATGAATAGACATGCAGGAGTATCAAAGAGACGGGAACATATGTGGAATTATAAAGCAGGTGATTATAATAGTCTTAGACATCAACTTGGGGAAGTTTTGTGGAGGGAGGAATTGGAAGGCCAGGATATCATTACTGCTTGGGAAATTGTGAAGGAATATTTGTTAGCAGCAATGGTAAGCTGTATTCCATGAGTGAAGAAGAGGACACAATTTGGAGTAAAGTGGATGACAAACAATATTAAACAGGAGCTACATGCGAAAAAGAGGCTATGGAAGAGATATAAGGAGACAGGTGAAGAGAAGATGTGTGAAGAATATAAGACACAGGCCAGAAGAGTGACTAGTATGGTAAGGAAGGCGAAACTGGAATATGAGAAAAGATTGGCCCTTAGACTCAAGGAAAATCCTAGGGAATTTTTTAGCTATGTGGCCAGTAGGAGGAGAAATGACATTGCGGGATTAAAATGGGAATAGAGTGACTGATACAGAGGACATAGTGGAATTGTTCAATGAACACTTTATTGGAGTATTTCATCCTGGAGGAGTCAATTTGAATACTAGAGGGATAGAGCAGGTTCGAGGTTTAGAGTCGCAGGAGGAGAGTGTGTTCCACATACTGAGTACTCTGGATGTTAGTAAAGCGGTGGGACTGGATGGTATTTCATCATGAGTTTTGAGAGAATGTGCTAAGGAACTGACAGTGCCCTTCACCTGGCTTTTCAATGAAAGTCTGGCTGCGGGAAAGGTGCCCATGAAAGGGAAGGAAGGTAAGATAGTGCCATTGCATAAGGGTGGTAGCAGACTGGAAGTGTCTAATTATAGGCCAATTTGATAATGATTCATCAGTAGTTAGTAAGATCGTGGAGAAAGTAGTGAGGGACCATATACAGCATTAAGCAGATGAGGGTAATGTTATGAGTGAGAGTCAACATGGATTTGTGAAGGGGCACTCTTGTTTTAGCAATATGCTAGCCGTTTATGATAAAGTTACAAGAGCATTAGATGAGGGAATGGCATATACTGCCTATTTCTTAGACTTAGCAAAGGCATTTGACAGAGTGCCACATGATAAGCTGATATTCAAGTTGTAGCACATGGGTCTGGATGTCAGATTGGTCAATTGGATTTATAATTAGCTGTCCGATAGGTATCAGAAAGTTGTGCATGGTGGAGCAATATCAAAGAGGTAGAAGGTTACAAGTGGGATTTCACAGGGCTCAGTACTGGGACCTATATTGTTTAGCCTTTTATCAATGACATTGCTCGTGGATTGCAAGGGGATATTCGGTTGTTTGCGGATGATGCAAAGCTGGGAAGGGTTATTAGTAATAGTGCAGATGTGGTAACCTTGCAAGAGGAATTGAATAAGCTAGATAGTGGGGAAAATGAATGTGAGGTCTTGAGGTTTGGGACACATCGATAGGACGCTGCATACTTTATGGGATTAGTTAAACTGGAGGAAGTAGGAGAGACAAGAGATCTGGGTTTGATGATTGATAGAAACCAGAAATTTAGGGGACATATTGCAAAGGTAGTGAAGGTAACGCAGAGGATTGCTGCAATAATGAGAAGGACACTGATCTGCAGAGATAAAATGGTTATCATTCCGTTGTATAAGACTCTGATCAGGCCACACTTAGACTATTGTTCTCAGATCTGGTCCCCAGGATTTGAAGGGGATAAATTAACTGTGGAAAGGGTACAAAGGCGGATAACAAAGATGGTGTCGGGACTGTACAATGTTAGTTATGAGGATCGGCTGAGGGAGTGTGAACTGCAGAGTTTGGTGGATAGAAGGAGGAGGGGTGATATGATTGAGACTTTTGAACTGTTGAGAGGAGGTTACAGGGTTGACACTGGGGGGTTCTTTCACTTGGTTGAACAGCGGGAAGGAGTCATGACAAGGGGCCATCCTTGGAAGTTACTAATGGAAACTGTGAGAAAGAGGATGAGGAGTGGTTTCTTTCCATGGAGGTTGGTTGAACCATGGAATGCATTGATTGATGGAGTGGTGAGAGCGAGAACAGTCAATGCATTTAAGGAGTGGTATGATAGACTTTGGGTCCTAGGAGGGACCTCCCTCGATGAGTCTTGATAGACTTATGTTTCTTAGAAAGGACCTCCCATGATGAGTCTTTTGACTCCATGGAGGCCTGAATAATAATAATAAGCTAATAATACATCTCTTTGATAAAATTGTGTGCTGTTGTTAATACCATGGAAAATAAGTCATGAATAAAGGAAAACATATCAAAATAAGGTGGTTAATTTACTAACTTACACCTGTTGAATTAGCTTCCCATCAAAAGGATTCTTCAATTGTTATAGGACTATTTGAACTGTTGTAGGAATCTATAGGTCAGTTCATTATTCAGTAAGCTGGAATCCCTGCCCTACAGACTATACGTGAAAACATTTTAAACCAGTTTAGACTTCTAATAAACAGGATAGTGACTTCTTGCCAAGTATGAAAATCATATCACTTTAAGACATTCACCAACAATCATACTGTTGTGGCATTTGAACTCACCTGTTAGTTGGAGAGTGGGAATGCTATCCACTTGGTCAATCAACAATTAATGAATCCATTATGATTTTAGGCACATGAAAGAATATAAATATTGAGTTGGGAATTTTCTGGGTGGAAAATCCCCACAAACTCCATATGAGACTGGCTGACTTATCTTCAGTTGAAGAGTCCTGATAAAGGTTCTCCACATCTCTAGTGTTTGAATTCAGGCAGGGCCGGTCCGAGAGTATCTTATACCCCTAGGCAAAGAAAATTTTGGCGCCCCTATCCATTGTCTATGTAGCTGAATCCCGAACTATGTAGCAAAATTTGGTGCCTGCCCTGAAGCTTAGCGCCCCCTAGGCAATTACCTAGGTTCACCTAATGATAAAACCGGCACTGAATTCAGGTCTTTTCAATCAAAGGGCTTACTTTATTATTCACTGAGCTACTGAGGCTTTCCACAATACAAATTTTTATTTATAAAATGTTGTGTTACTGTGAGCACAATCACTTATCATTGGCTGATTTCCTATAAAATATGGCAGTAAGCTGGAATCCCTGGATGATTCCATTGGTCATCTTTGTTCTGTATTATATTTACTTTCTTTGATCCATGCTCTTAATTCCAACAGTGCAAGGCTTGTTATTCTGTCATAAGTCTGCATAGTCAAATATCCATGTGCTTTGTTTTCTATATATCATAGATCCTCAAATGCAGAAAGGCTTATGTGTTCGTCCTACATGTTGATTAAAATTAATCAACATGTTGGAGACAGGCTTTTTTGCTCTGAAGATGCTGGATAGAATACCAGTGAAATGTCAGCAATAAGTTAATAAATAGTTATTTCCTTATCAGTCTGTATTCTCATCTGTATCATTAAAATGAATCAATATATATCTTAGATGTTTGGTTCTATACTTTATGCCAGTGTTTTTCAAACTGCAGGTTATGACCCATTTGTCAGCCATGAAATCAGTTTAGTAGATTACAGCTAACATTTTTTTAAAAATGAAATATAATAAATATCAAAGAGTATCTCATATATTTCACTGGATGAAGAAACCCAGGTGTATATGGATGAGGTATTAGAGCTGTTGCACAAACTGAATAAGAATTCAGCAATAGGGACTGATGGGATATAAGCACATGTGCTGTTAGTGTTCAGCTGAACTAGCTATTCCTTTGGTCAGGTTTATGAGTCTCAGAACAGGGAAGATTCTGCAGGAATGGAAAGAATGTATTGTAATTCCAATGCACAAGGGTGGTGCAAAGACTGATGTATCCGACTATCGACCAATTAGTATCTCAGGAGTGGTGGTGAAGATCTTGGAAAAATTAGAGCTCGCATTAAGAAATGAGTTGACAGTGAATCTCTGTTTTGCAATGAGCAACATGGGTTTATTAAGGGAAGGTCATGTTTTAGCAACTTGCTCACATTCTCTAACAATGTCACCATTGAACTAGACAAGGGGAATGGATACGCCATGATATTTTTGGATTTTGCTAAGGCTTTTGACAGCATACAGCATGGTAGACTGTTGCATAAATTGGAGAATGTGGGTTTGGATTATAGAATATTAGCTTGGATAATAGGATGGCTGATTGACAGATATCAAAAAGTGGTATACAAGGGATGTGAGTTTGCAATATTTAAGGTACCACGAGGATCAATGCTTGGTTCACTGTTATTCAGTCTGTACATTAATGATATTGGGAAGGATTTGACAAGCAACATACAGCTATTTGTTGATGATGCAAAGATAGGTAGGGTAATCAGGAATGCTGTTGATATGCAGTACTTGCAGAATGATTTGAATAGACTGAAATTGTGGGCATGTGAAAATCGATGTCAGTAAATGTCAAGTCATGCACGTTAACATGATTAGATATCCAGTGTCGTATTAAATTGGGGGGATTATGCTACAAGAAATTGATGAGGCTAGGGATCTTGGAGTGCTAGTATATAGGAAGTTGAAACTCAGGGGTCATGTAGCAAAGATTGTAAATACAACTCAAAAGATAATTGCAATGTTGAAACGAACATTCACATGTAAAGATAAGGATGTCATTTTGTCTCTTTACAAGGCCTTGATGAGACTTCACCTGGACTATTTGGCACAGGTCTGGTATCCTGGTTTCTGTTGTGATTCTGATAGAATCACATGAGAATGGAGAGAATGCAAAGGAGAGTGTTAAAAATGATATCAGGATTGTAGAATAATGATTATAAAGACAGATTGAGAATTTATAGACTGCAGGACACTTGCAATCAGGAGAAAGAGGGGTGATATGATTGAGACAAACTTCTGAAAGGGTCATACAAAATTTCAGTTGATGGAATTTTTCAATTTATGGAGGGTGGGGAAAGGAGAAGAGGGCATTCTTGGAAGCTGAGAATGAATGCTGTTAAGAAGGGGGGGGGGGGTGAGAGTTAGATTTTTCTCTCATAGGGTAAAGGAGAAGAGGGCATTCTTGGAAGCTGAGAATGAATGCTGTTAAGAAGGGGGGGTGAGAGTTAGATTTTTCTCTCATAGGGTGGTGCATAATTGGAATAGATTGACTTTGGATGTTGTGAGTGCAAGCAGCGTGAATGAATTCAAGAATAAGTATGATAGCTGGTATGTGTGGTATGTGGCTTCCTTTGATGAGTCCTTAACTCCTTTGAGATCTCTTAATAATAATATATTTTGTAGCTTTAACACGTTAACATCAGATAGTGTGCTGGAGAGTATACTGTCCCTTCTGCATTGAGTGGGTGTATTTTTATAAAATTTTAAATATATATAGCATGCTATTTGAACTGTATTTATTTTCACGGTATTGATGACAACACAGAATGATAAAGTAATATTTATTAACTTATTTGCTGATATTTAGCTGTTATTATATCCAGCATCTTCAGAGCACAAAAATAGTTTGTTAGTATGTGAAACAACAGTTTCGTATAATAGCGGGACTAGTTTAAAAAAATTGTAATGGACAATATAAGGAACTAAAGGTCTAATTAGGCACCATCTATGTTGGAAAAAATAATATTTGAATGTTTTTGATTAAATTTTAATTGTAAAATTAGTATTGCCTTAATGATAATATATAGTGTCTGTTGGAGGGGAATTATTCTTATGTGGAGTGTGATCATTTTCATTCTAGATGTGTGTGTGTGTGTGTGTGTGTAGATACACTGCTTGGAGAGAAGTCAACAGACACCCCCAACGGGCAAGGTGCATTGTGCTATGTAATGAGTCACATGTTCGTAGCCAGTATAAATTAGAAGAATATGATTCTCCCAAGTCACTGCAACTGTGTGAAATGGTTGTGAAAAGGGAACTGACAGAGTTTGAAAGAGGCATTGTGATTGGATGCCATGTTGCAGGTCTATCTGTTCAGCAGATTGTTGACAAATTGAGCCATCCCAGGTCAATAATCAGTGATACTGAGATAGAAGTGCAGGCAGTCAACTGCAAGTGCTACCCACATTGGATGACCTACCACACTCACCAAACTCGACCGTAGGCTGCTACGAAGAATAATATGTAAAAACTGCCATTTATCAGCTGACGCATTGAATGCAGAGTTCTGGGCATGGACTGGAACATGAATCTACATAAAAATATTCAGAACCAATGCTCACAGCATGGTAGCACTGAAATATGCAAGCTTCATATTACCTGAACCAATATGCAGCATCGTCTTTAGTGGTGCAAAGAGTTGGCACAGTAGGATGTGGAAGCTTGGAAAGCTGTGTTAATGAAAGACGAATAGCACCACACCCTCTACCGAGCAGATGGACAGGTGTAGGTGTGCCCAGTGAATGTCTCTTACCAGAGTGCATAACCCTAACTATGAAATTTGGAGATGGTGGTGTGATGGTATGGTTACATTTTTTCTGGTTTGGCCTCAGACCTTTGTTTGTGGTGCCATGAACATTGAACTCTGAGAGGTATCTGAACATTCTGGACAATGCAATGCTTCCTACTTTTTGGCTTTTCTATGAAACTGACTATTTCTTTCAGCAAGACAGTGCACTGTAACGATTAAATCATATGATTTAATCTATGCTGCTGTTGTAACTGTGTGATTTGTGGACATGAATGTCACCACACTTGAGTGGCCTCCACAGACCCCTGATTTCAATCCCATTGGACATCTGTGGGATGAACTGGACCATCATGTGAGGTCAAGGGATGTTTGCTCCACAACAGTCCAGGACCTGATCACATGCCTACAGGAAGAATGGTCTATAATTCCCTCTTGATCACTGTCATATGCTTTTGGAAAGTATGTCCTATAGGATTGCTGCAGTCATTGCTGTGAAAGCAGGTCCTACATCTATCTAATTAAGGTGGGCACCATAGCTGTTTGTTCCTCACAGTATGGTCTCTGTTGACTTCTTTCCAGTGTATAAGTATGTAGACTTTGCCAGTATGTGACTAAGAGTTTATAAGGCAGAACACTGGAATAAGATGACATTTATTTAATTGATAACGCAACACTTCACCTTAATTGCATGGAATTTTTTTCAGGTATAAACATACAAACTAGTAGACAAAACAATAAGGACTTAGTGGGTGCTCGATTGAGAAGTAAAGTTTTTTTTATTTTATTTTTTTATTGTGAATCACGGTCAAAAAAAAGTTAAACATTGTTTTATGCAGTCACAGTCCTCCTCCATACACAAATTCTTGAGTCAAAGTATAAAAGAGTTGAATATATACTGATCTTAATATATCTAGTTTATACACGACATGCTAGTTTCATGATATTTGTATTGAAGTGATGATGCTACGCTTTTTTTTTTCAAATTAACTTCTAGGACATCCTCCTTCCAGAAATATGTCAGTCCCACATAGGAGTACTGTGTGTGTGTGTGTGTGTGTGTGTGTGTGTGTGTGTGTGTGTGTGTGTGTGTGTACAAGTATTAAGAAGACATTTTGAAGGAGAATTGTGATGTGTTATATGAAAATTGTTAGTCTGTTGCTAAGATGAGTTAAGAAGAAGGTATCTCATAGCAAATAATTTGATGCACATGCTGTGTAGAAGAAATATGTCCAAGATTTTAGATTCATGGAGTGAGTTTGATAGGTAGAAAAGACTTGTATAAGAGGATTGGCCTGCACTTGATTAGATCTGGCATCAGGAGCATGGAGAAATTATTTACTGGGATGAGACTTATGAAGAGATTTAGGAAAAAATGATCATCTTGGGAGGATTGGTGAGTGTGTGTGTGTGTGTGTGTGTGCACATTCAGCTCAGTTATGCAAACATGGTAATGATATAATTTTTCTTTTGGGAAAAATTCAATGCAGCAAGAATAAATTTTGTATAACGAATGCATCAAGTTTTTACAGAGAGGCAGAACCCAGAACACCTGTAAATAGTCTTTTCTCTTAATATTTAGTATTGTATGTAGCATGTATACAGCCCAACGGGAATTAGCTATCTCTTTAAAACAAAAGATGTAAAATTGTCAAGGCTAAAGGAAACGCCCTACAGTCAGAAAGCTGTTTGAAATTTTGTTTACAACTTCAACCCTAAGTGACCTCAAGGTCAATGCAAAGAGGGGGCGGCAAGATTCAAACGAATGTTCCGCTGGCCGACTTAATCAGATTAGAACACGAAGATGGAGAAGAAAGGGCTTGTCAAAAGTTCCAGAACCAGGAATCGTATGATAACGTAAGGGGTTCGCATAAGTGCACGGGGTTTAGAAAACTGAACCCAGGGTTTCGGAACGGATGGAATATAAGATGGGACTTCTAGAGATTGAGGAGCTTTTACAGAGAGGAGAAATGAGCATACGAAGAGACAGTGTGAGAGAAAACCTTAGAGTGAAGCCCTGACGTGTCGAGGAGGAAGCCGGTGGTTAGAGGGAGAAAAATGCCGCAAGCCATCATTAGCCCAGAAGCGTAGATGACCAAGGGGACGAACAGCCGAGGAGCAGCCGAACTTGTCTGTGAGCCATTCCACTTATCTAAGTCCGTGAAGGCCCTGACAATTCGCGACCCTTAGCCAGTGTGTTAACACGCTGATGAATCGTCACCCACATCCTGCGAGCCAACCTGATGAATTGCTGGTAACCCAAGGACCTGAAAGAAGAAATATCCAAAACCCGACACGAAGAAAAGGGAACATAGGAAGTTGCTGCCAGCGGATGGAGTTGGAGAATGCAACCTAACAGAAGACAGCCCATGTGAGTTAAAATATAGTTTTATTTAGACTGTGTGACGTTGTAAAGATAGGTTAATGAACTGAGAAATTCATGTAAGAGGGACATTAATAGCCTGAGTATCTTTAGAGACTTGTTCTGTCTGGAAATTGATAATTGCATCTAAGAATGAGTATAGCTAATTCCTAGGAAATGTTTTGGGTTATGATTTAATCTAACACCGGTATATAATCATGTATGGTTTTTCCCAACTAACTTTACAAAATGTTATATTGATTGTAATAACATGTCCTGAACGCTGATTATTCAAATATTGAGAAGTTTTGTTGAAGATTTTGTTGTCTTTAAGCTAGATAGATAACATGATGTGTGCCGTGTATTATTTGAAGTAGAGATATATATTCAGGTAGTGGGAAGTTTTGTTGATGATATTTTTTTAAGCTAGATAGATAACATGATGTGTGCCTTGTAGTAATTGAAGTAGAGATACATATTCAGGTAGTGGGAAGTTTTGTTGATATTTCTTTAAGCTTGATAGATAACATGATGTGTGCCTTGTTGTAATTGAAGTAGAGATATATATATATATTCAGGTATTAAGAAGTTTTGTTAATTATATTTCTTTAAGCTAGATAGATAACGTGTGCCTTGTATTAATTGAAGTAGAGATATATTCAGGTTTCAAGAAGTTTTGTTAATGATATTTCTTTAAGCTAGACAGATAACATGATGTGTGCCTGTTATTAATTGAAGTAGAGATATATGCATGTTTGTTTTAGACTTTTTTTTGAGCATTACAGAGGATCATCCCCTGTCTTCTAGTATAAAATATATGCCTATTTGTTGACTATTAAATCCCATGTTGCATTTAAGCGAAGTTTTTGCCTGATCTTATTTTTAATTGCAATGCATTGATCCTAAATAAAAATCGAACCTAAGTGGGAAGCGTTGGTATAAATAGTAAGTGAGTAAAGGGCCAAGACTGCAAAGCAAATTGATAACTTGGGGATGATAAAGTGATTTTTGTTGTGAAAGATTTAGTAACCTACTGGAAGTGCTATATTTCTTGCACCATATCGAGGCATGAATGGCACAGTCGAAAATGTAAATAAATATTTCCATTGCTCTCAGGTAAAAGGAATATAGATTTCGGAAGGTAGGAGTATATCCAAGATAGAGAAAGGAAAAAGAATTAAACGATATAAAGAGATATATAGAAACGTTATATACTAAAGATACAAGATACTAAATAATAAAGAATAATACAAAAAAAAAAAAAACATCACATCATTACAATACAACTCCTTCATATACAACCTGCTTATACTTGTCTGACAGCCAATCAACTATCCAACTTACCAGTTTGTTATCTAATCCCATAACCTGCCACGAATGATTTACTCTAAAATTATACATAAAATGAAAATATGATTCTTGCTTAGGAGTAGGTGGGAGCATAACTATTAGGAATAAGTTAGTATGTAAGTTAGAGTAAGCTAGGTGAGAAAAAGAATCATAGTCATGTGCTTGGCAGACTATAAAAGAAACAGGAAGGTGCAAGTTCAAATGGCCAAATCAATGGCTACTCCTCACTCATCTATTGCGATGTATGAAAATTTGGCAATAATCTTAATAATACAGGTCTGTTAAATTCACAATAAATATTGGCAGGTATGGTTAATAGTCATATTTTGGTAAATGCATGAACTTGGATACCTTTAGGTTCATGTACCACATGTTAAGAATTGAACATCTTTAGTTTCTTAATGCGGGATGTTAGCTAAATGCCTGTTAGCCAGTACCTAGTGTCTATAATGATGACTTGTTGTTGTGATAGTAATTCTGCTCAGTATGATAGGAACCACAGGTTCAGACACTTGGCATGTGCTTGGTCAAGGGACGAATGGCACAAAGCTACCATCTGTTGGATTATGACTTGAACTCCTATAAGTCAGAATCCTGTCTAGCCACTGCAACGATACCATTCGTGTCACGCACATTGAAAGGCAACACTAGCTGGAGTTGCTTTTGTATTGTTATGGTGCGATTGCTCTGGTAGTGAGCCACTAGAACAGAAACATCAAGGCAGCCATTGAGATTATATGGCTCTGATTTGTACGCTGCACCATTCAGATATGACATGTCGGCACCAAATCATTTGCAGATGACCTAGGTACTGGTATGGGTATCATGCTTAGAAGAGCAACCCCATACTGTGATCTATTGAGACTGACATCTTATTACAGTATTCTGCATCTACTTACCACCAGAAGCAGATATCTCACAGGATGATATTGATGATCTCATATTGCAGTTACCACCTTTATACTTTTAATGCTGGTTTTAAATGGACATAGCACTGTGGGATGGTGCCTGTACTAACATCAGAGAGAGGATTATAGTGCACATGCTCGACAACCATAATATATCCTCCTTAAACACATAAATTTTATCTGGAGAAACTTGGAAAGTTTCTTGAGTAGTGCAAGCTAAAGCAACTGCATGCCTGTGCAGCATTCGTATCTTGTATATATATATATATATATATATATATATAGAGAGAGAGAGAGAGAGATTTGGCTATGAAACAAGGATTATTCTTTTTATTTTCATGTGGTTACTTAGTTAGGTGAAGTATTATTACACATATTTTTTACTTGGAACACTGAATATTCGACTGAAGCATGTTGAATTAAATTTTATAAACAAATATTTTGAATAAATAAATATACTTATTAAAATTTTTTATCAGTTTTTAATGAGTGTATTATTTCCTAAAAAGATTTGTTTATAAAATTTAATTCATTATGCTTCAGCCGAATATTTGGTGCATCGGCCAAATCATGGTTTAGCACATCCTATGAATAATAATAATCATCATCATAATAATAATTATTGTACGGGGCATCTCCATGGAATCTGAAGACTCATTGTGGGGGACCCAAACTATCCATACAATCTATCATACCTGTCCTTGGACCCATTAACAGACAAAGCACTCGCAACTGACTCTGGCAACCCATTCCACTCATTCACAGCTCTCCAACAAAAGATCTAGTTCCTACTAGATTTTGTGCTTGGAGAGCGAATCCCTACTAACCATACTTTTATTCAACTTCCAAGGATGAAAAAGAATGAAAAGCATTGTTTTTATTATAAAGTAATTTCAATTATTTCTCTTGCAACATGCTGTTGCATATTGCAATAAATTCGTTGTTTTTACAGCATTCCTATTTTTGGAATCATTAAATTATGAACAATGTTAATTCTTATTATTTGAAGCTAATTCTTGGAATCAAATTATGTATGTATGCATTATCATCAAATTGGATGTTGTTTACTTAGGGAAAAATGGGGAATAACCAGAGAGCTAATGTTTTGTTTAGTGCCAGTTTTGTGGCTATTACATTTCAACATCAAAGATTTCTTGCTGATCATATTGTTATGGGAATTCTAAGTCAGGAAAGCCATATTTATCTAAAACAATATGTGATAAAATTGATTGATTTACTGGCTAAAAAAGTAAGAAAAGCTATTTTTGAAGATTTAAAAGAAGTTGATTGTACACCTGATCTGTCATGTGTTGTTCAGTTAACTGTTATTATAGGATATGCTTCTCCTCATGTTGGCCATCCCATTGAACAATTTTTAACTTTCATTCCAGTAGAAAACCATTCCAGAAAAATATAGCCAATTTGGTAATTGATCATATTATAAATGAATGGCATTACTTTTAGCAAGTGCAGAGGCCAGAGCTACAAGTGCAATTATGAATAATTATGATTAAATTAACAATGCTGTAATTAAATTTCAGGATGGTGAATACAAAAATTGTGAAACCAAAAGAGAGACCTATTATCTTAAAAAACCTTTTCAGATCTTTCTTGTAGTCAGTTGCAAGTTTTACATTCTGTAGCAAAATTTAACGTTTTTAGATAATAAACTGGAATTGACAGCTGAATGTGGAAGCTATGTAATATATAGTGAAATGATGTGATAGCAATATTGCGAAGTGTATAAGCCAAATGCTTTTTTTATATGCTGGTTATATTTGTTGATGGTGGTTATTTTTAGAGAGATTTAGAAATGCCTCTCAGCAAGAAAGCTATTACCTTTTAGAATGCTTTTAGGAAGATTTTACATTTTTTTATATATTGATTCCATACATCAGAGGTCAAAAGACCTATAAGCATATCAGTACTGTATCTGGAGTGAAGATGAGGAGACAGAAGTTATTTTTTTGAAGAGTTGCTGGTTGTGGCTTTTTGTAAATACTTCTTGCAGTAGGCTGGTCCACAGGACAGAAGTAGATAGAATGAAAGAGGAGGAAGAAAAGATGGTTCTGTGTGTTTGCACACAGTAAAGAGATACTGAGCAACCTCTGCTCTTGTATTAACAAGTGCGTCAGAAAGTGGAGGAATGATGGTTGCCAGCTCAGTGAAGCAATCACCATTGATTTATCTTCAGAATAGACACAGAGCTGAAAAACTGCATCTGTGAGATAATGATTGAAGGGAATTTATAAGAGAGGAATTGTCTGATTCAAATAGCTCTCATGTGGACAGTGTTAAGAATTTTTAGAGAAGTTTTTAGGTGCTTTGTCCCAAATATATGAGCAGTATTCTAAGAATGGGCTGGTTTGGGATTGTAAAATAGTAAAATAACTGGATATGAGATTACTTCCACATGTTGGGACAAGTACCTTATGTATAATAGATTATAGAGACAAATGGAGAGATACCATCAGAACTAGGAGATTTAGAAATTTTCTGATGTTGCAATATCTTGCAGCTTCAATATATTTTATTATCACTAGATGAGAATATTTAGATGACAATAACAAAAATTACTATTTTTTATCTTTTTCATTTGGTTTTCATTTCATTTCAGAATTTATTGATGTCGGAAAGAAACAGAGAGCTTTAGATGCTCTCTATGATGTTATTAAAAGTAGAAAACATCGTACCTGGCAGAAGATCCATGAACCTATTATGATAAAGTATCTTGAGCTCTGTGTAGAGCTCAAGAAGAGTCATATTGCAAAGGAGGGACTGTTTCAGTATAGAAATATTTGCCAGCAGGTAATATTATTTAATTATGCTCTCTCTCTCTCTGTTATTTGTTTAATATATATATACATAGGTTAAGCCTGTTAAAATGGTATTAAAAAGTTAGTTTCGGGTATTTTATATAAATCACCATTAGTAGTATTTAAATGTAGAACCAAAACAGCAAGCATAGATCAGGGAGTGATTAAGATCAGGATTTTCTGGAAATATATGCAAGAATAGTGATATTAAAATGATTAAATAATGCACATCTGACATTAATTATGGGAGAATAATTTGAGAGAGTATAGGGATATTGAGATATTAGAATTTTTCCAGAATTTGTATTCTGTTCTTTAAATCATTGTCATCCTGAAGTTAGCAAAGAAAAATAATTCTATTAGGATTGGAATAAACAATGTTATAGGAGATCTCAAATAAATGGAAAGAAATCTGAACATGGATTAAGTAGCAAAGAAAACATGCAAGACAACTTTCTCAAGCAGCATGGAAGTAACTTGAGGTCAGAGTATTAGATTTGATTGTAGCATCAGAAAAGGTCAGGTAAAGGTTGTGACTATTTGCCACCAGTTGGCGACAGTGATCATGTTGCACCAACTTGGAAGTAGTAAAGAATATGGATGTGTCAGTTAGGTAAAGTTACATTCTGAACTACAAAGGTTGAAATTATGACAACCAGGAGAATATTAGTTAAATCCATATCAGTTCCTGAATAGGAAGGATATCATAAGTTAATGGAAGCTTTGAAAAGATGCTTAAATTATGCAGTATCTGAATGTGTCCATAGTTTGATGAACAAGTAGGGTGGAAATGAAATGAATATGCAGCTTTATTAGCAAGAAATCCATAAGAAGATGATCTGGAAGAAATATTGCGAGAGTAAGGAGTTATGAAACATATGAAGCTCAAGTTAAAAAAAAAGTGAACAGTATTCTATGGAAAGCTAACTGAAAATATGAAAAGAAATTGACTATGCAGATTAAAGGCAAAAGAATTTTATCATTATGCTGCAAGTAAAAGAAAGAATGAATGTAGAAGAATAACTTTTCACACTGTAGATGGTACCTTTATGTCAGAAGCAGATGAGTTGTTCAGATAATGATTACTTGCTTTGCTAAGATCTATCAACCAGGAGTATGTAACATGGCTCATATTTCTACATTCACTGTAGTGGTAGCAATGTGAGCTGTGTTACATACTCACGAGAAGCAGGTTCTAGAGCTGCTGCAAGACCAAGATGAGAATTCAGCAGTAGGGATATCTACACATATGATTGGAATGTTCAGCCAAACTAGTTAAGCACTTGACATGTTTGTGTAATTTGAGTCTCAGGTCAGGAAAGATTCTGCAGGAATGGAAACAATGTATGGTCCTGTTGTGAAAAAACTGATGTCGAACTACTGATCTACAGTATCTCTGGAGTGTTGAAAATTTTAGAGAAGTTGGTTAGAACTCGCATATAGGAATAGTTTGACAGACAAACTATACTTTGCTAAGAACAACATGGTGTTACTTAAAGGGAGATCATGTCTGATAAATTTCTCATATTTTATAATGCTAAGGCTGAGTGCTTTTCTGTAAGAGTCGACTGTAAAGACAACATTAGAAATATGATATAGTTATTTCTTTGAACATGGAAATAGCTATATGTAATAATAAAATTACATAAGAAAGTAATTTAATTTTACTTTGAAGCTTTCTTTTGTATGCAGCATTTCATACAGTGAAAAAGACTTTACACAAAGAATTGACTGACAGTAATGCTCTCGGATTTTTTAAAGATACTAATACAATAGAGCTTCTTTTTTACAGTCCCTCTCACAAAAGGTTAAGATAGGTAAAGTTTATATAATCCAGAAATCATGACCTAAAGATCCTTTAAACATCCAGTAAGTGTGATGATGGACTCTCACTAGCTGTTAAAAATCATTAATCATTTACACTCGCATACTTCCAAGCAACAGTAGTTTTCACAGCTACAGTCTATTGATTGCATAGTGGAAGCTCCAGATAGCAAGTGAGATGGCGGACTGGCAGGCAAGTTATTAATTAAAGTAATTTTCAAAGGGTTAAAAGAGATGCATTGAAACATTGCTAATCAAAATAACAAAATTTTAAAATATTGTTAATAAAAGGCAGGAGTTGTCACAGTTATATCTATGTAATTTAAAAAAAAAAAAAGAAAATCAGAGAAGTCTGTTTTCATTTAACCTCAAGGCTTTTCTAATATTCTTTCTTTGTTTCAGAATTTGGAACATATTATAAGAGTATCATCTCCATGGAGCACACAGATTTCTTGGGATAGGCGCACAGTAATGTTATTCATGCAATACATAGCATATCTCTCCTTCACTGACAGCACTCATGACCACCTCTGACAACCCATTCCACTTACTGATCACCCTCCAAGAGAAAGAGAAAAAAATCTACTCCACACATTCTTGCTAACTACATACTTCATCGTACATAGTCCGCTTCATTTGTCCCTTCATTTCATATTGCAAAGTTTCTTCTGCATATGTTCTATAAAATCCATTCAGTAACTTCAGACAAGTAACTTATATTTCTTTCATATCACATCATATCACATTTTCCTAATAAGAATTAAATTTTTAACCGACAAAAAACTTAATAAATTTAGTTGAATCCTTTATCCAAGCGTAAGCAAACAAAGTTTGTGCCTGAAGTATATTCAGGACTGAGGCAACTCGTGGTCAAGGTGGACCAAGCTCTCATCACTCCTTGTCTTAGTATCTCCCATAATGCAAAGCATATCTCCTTGTAGACATGTATAATGCTATGCATTAAGGTAAGGACCACTACCCAGACCAGTTTCGACCTTTATTGAGGTCTTGTTAGTTGGAGCCAGACCCAGAGGTGGTGGAAGCAACGGAGAAGTCATATTTACCTATACGAGTTGCCAAAAGGTGTCTCACCGTATTATTAAATTACTCTGGATTTAAAGAAAGATGTTGGAAGTTTTTTCCTGCTTGGTTAGACTATAATAAATTTAGTTTAATCCTTTATCTAAGTCTAAGCAAACAAAGTTTGCGCCTCAAGAATCTTCAGGACCAAGGCAACTCGTGGTAAAGGTGGACCAAGCTCTCATCACTCCTTGTCTTAGTATTTCCCATAATGCAAAGCACATCTCCTTGCAGACATGTATAATGCTATGCATTAAGGGATGTATAGCATTATACATCTCTGCAAGGAGATGTGCTTTGCATTATGGGAATTGCTAAGACAAGGAGTGATGAGAGCTTGGTCCACTTTTACCATCAGTTGCCGAAGTCCTGAAGGTACTTCAGGGGCAAACTTTGTTTGCTTACACTTGGATAAAGGATTAAACTAAATTTATTATAGTCTAACCAAGATAAGGTAAAAAAATTTCCAACATCTTTCAAGAAACTTAATAAATTATATTTAACAAGAAATTGCCATATTTTTCTGTGTATAAGATGAACCCCTTTTTCGAACCCAAAATTAAGAAATCAATATTATAAACATAAAACAGAACACGTTTGATATTTTTTTTAAATATTCAAAGTGTATTTAGTAAATAGGTAATATTTTTAAGATACATACTAAGACATTATGCATTATTCTCAGTTCCAGGCATATCATTTTCTTCATCGTTTTTTATTTTTGGACATTTTTATGGGCTAGTGCTCAAAATCTTGTTTATGCATTAACTTACCTCGCCAACGAGTTGCAGATGTATGAATGCTTTCAAAGTTTTGATTGGTTTATTCAGAATCAGCTGTTAATGACATCAATTGACAGAGTTAACAAAGTCTAGTGATTGGTGGAAGCCTGTTTGCAGAGACAAGGTACTGGCAATTTCGCCATGGCAACTGTGGGTCTCTCAACTGGTTACCCCCCCGTGTATAAGACGACCCCCAATTTTTGGTCTAAAATTTAGAAAAAAGTATCGTCTTATACATGGAAAAATACAGTATATTGTTTAATCTTATCCAAGTGTAAGCAAACAAAGTTTGCTTGTGAAGTACCATGGCTATGCCACTGGTATATAGAAGCTGCTGACTTCACACCAGATGCCTTAGTATCCAATAAAGCAAAATTGTTACAGGACAGGCCACTACTCACTACCAGTTTTGGCCTTTATTGAGATCTCATCAGTGGGAACTAGGAAGATAGCAAGGTTGAATCAATGCAGAAGTCATATACCTCCCATACACAAACAGTGTAGTAAAATGTTGATGTACAGAATATTAATGGGCTCATCAAAATAATTATGGAATTTTCTTTCATAATTAAAACGGATATACATGTGTTTATAAACATAAGTTGCTAATAAGTTAATATTATTTGGTATTTGACATAAATTCAACTTTGTGCTGTTCACGTGGAATGGTGATATCACTATGCTGTGTGAGACTTCTGGATCAGTATATCATTGTTCATCTGCTATCTGAAATGAATAATAATGAATTTTTCAATTTGTAAAGAAGTTTGAAACAATAATAAACATAAGGTTGATAGTCTGGTACAAAACGCGAAGAAACAAGATTTATCGCGATGGTAATTGCTTGTGATTTTGACTGCTATGTTTTAATAAATACTGGCAAAACACTAGGGGGAAACAACTAATATTTTGTGTGCTTGTGTGAAGATTCTAGGAATTTCAGTTTTGATAGAATGTAAAAGAAATTTACTGATAACAAAATACAATAGCACAAACTCAGCCCCTGTTACCTATATTATATACCTTAAGATAGATGTGTAGGGGGAGCTGAGTTTGTGCTGTTTAAGAGATATTGTGGTTGAAAAGATTAACAAATTGAAGATGTATTTTAGATAGCAGATAATTTTGATTACTTGGTTTGACACCAGCATTCTGCTTATTGGAGGCACGAAGAGGTTTAAATAAGTTTGGTCTCTAGAGCAGGGTTCCTGGATATTCATTCTACTCAGTATCAGGTAGGAATACAACCTTTTAAGGGTTGGATATACATCAAAGAAAAAAGAAGGCACTCGAACTTTTCATGTGGAGAGATTTTATATCCATTGATGCCAAGGTATAATTATTGTTTAGATCATCATCATGCGTATCAAGGATTTAGGGCTAGCTTGGCCTGTTCCGGCCTTAGAAGTCATCGTTGAATCGTTTAAGAGGACGTCGTGGTTTTCTTTTTCCTAATGGCTTGTACTTTAAGGCTTGTTTTGGTAATCTTTCCGTTTTCATTCTTTGAACGTGTCCCATCCATTTATGTTTGTATTTTTTAATTTTTTTCTATTACTGGTTTTTGGTTTAATTCTTTCATAATATCTTCGTTTATTTTGTGATCAAATAGGGTATACTTTGCAGTTTTTCTGTTGTTAATCTTTATTTGTCTTTTTGTTTTATTGTCCAGATTTCGCTTCCATACATTAAGACTGGTAGGGCTAGTGAATTGTATAATTTTAGCCTGGTTTGTTTTTGAACTAGGTTTGGTTTAAATATAGAGTTAATTACACCTATTGTCTAGATCTATAACTAAATTTAATTTTCCATCAAAGTTTACAGAATTTTTTTAAATTTTGAAGTGATAAAGTTGCTTATTGAGAGTGATCATCTGTTTTGATAGAGAAGCTATTATATATCTCAGAAATAAACAATAACCTGTGTAAGGTAGGGTATGTTATGCGGTTTTATTTGCGCAAAATAATAATATTGTATTCTGTGCGGATGTCTTGACATTGATATAGATTTATTTTTTCTTCTTTTTTTTTTTAATCTAACATTCATATAGACTTCAGTTTTAACATTTTATGCTTGGTAGATTCTTCTAATGAAATGTGTTTTAGGCATCATACATCTTTATGGAGCTTGAATTGAGAATGAATTTTGATTATTTGCTGCTTGAGTTTTCACAAGTTTCAAGGATAAAGGAAGAACTAATGACATATTCACATGAACAATATCAGAAGTATCTGAGAGAAATTGTTCTTTGATAAATAGCTCTTAGTATTTTTAGGAATTACGGTCCTCTTCAAATATACTCCATACAGCTGGATAATAGAGGATAAGCAGTTTAGCTAAGAGATAGTCTATGAAGTGGAAGAGAGAAAGTTGGGGTGTTGTAGTCATCGCTGATAGGATTCACAATTATCATCTGTCAATCCTTACTGTGGGAGAAAGATTATCATGCTGTACATCTTCTCTTGCTTTCTGTGTAGGTCAGCATAAAATCCTTGGAAGATGTTGTTCGAGGATATCTCCAGTTGGCTGAAGAGAAAACTGAAGCTGCAAGAGAAGAATCGCAACAGGTTGTAGTAGATATTGATGATCTTGATAATGTTCAGACTCCAGAAAGGTAAGAATGTTTTAAATATCATTTTGATTAATCACATCAAAATAATAAGCTGTTTATATTAGTGTTCTACGATTTGTCAAGTATTGTTTTCAAACAGATTCTATACACTGCAAAATTATGAACTTTAAAAAAAAAAAAAAAAAATTCTATTCATTATTATTATTAAGAGAGACCTCCAGGGAGGGGGTGCTTAAGGGTCAAAGCTGTATAACTGAGAGGAGACCTCCACATAGCCTTTAAAGGAATGCAGAGAACCGACCAGGGCTTCTGACCTAATGTCCAATCCTCACCTTCTCGTGGTGCACACAGTTGGGTATCTACTTGGATACTGAATGGACGAGGATGGGCTGGCAATTTGGGATTTAGTCGACCAAATTGTATTCTTATTGGTTAAACCAAAATATAGAATGATGGTACAACATGACAAAATTTCATGCCGGCTGGGGCGTCGCCTGGTTAAACAAGGCCCCCGTTGTTTTTGCCAGGGAACCAGGGCGAACAGCGAAAAGTCAGCTACTGAAACAAATCTGAAAATAAACCCCAACTCAACATCACCAGAGTTAAAGATTGGTACTATCAACGTAAGAAGCCTGAATGGCAAAGAAATGGAGCTAGCTGAGGAATTAGATAAGTACCAGATCAACATAATAGAGGTGACTGAAACAAAAAAGACCAAAACTGGTGAGATCTTTCTGAGCATAAATACAAAATATTATATTCAGGCAATGACAATCGAGGAAAAGGAGTAGCCATAGTATTCAACACAAAATACGAGGCTAATCATCTTAAATGGCAGTCAGTCTCAAGTAGAGTAATGTGGGTAAATATGAGAATGGGGAACTGGACAATGAGACTATTTGTGCCTATGGTCCCACAGAAGGTTCTGCTAAGGTAGAAGTGGAGGAATTTTTTGAGGCTTTAGAAAAAGCAACTGACACAATGAAAAAGGAAAAGTTGGTCCTTGTTGGGGATCTAAATAACAGAGTAGGAAATGATTGTGAGACATACAAAAATATTTTGGGAAAATTTGGAGAAAAGAGCAAAGCTAATAATAATGGCAAATATCTGTTGGATTTCTGCTCAGGACATGGACTGGTTATTACTAACACCATGTGAATTTGTGCACATAAAAATGTGCACAAATTCACATGAAGAGAAGAGGCTAGGAATAAGAAAAGTCTCATTGACTATGTTATTGTTGATAGTCATGTTTTCTCCCTGGTGCAGGACACCAGAGTGTACAGAGGATTTGAAATTGGAAGTGATCACTATTTAGTCTTGAGCAGGATAAAATTGAATTTCATATTGAAAAGAATAACATGTAAGAAAGTTTTAAAGCGAATAAAAGTTGAGCAGCTCTCAGATGTGAACTGTGGACTAAAATACACAAAGATTATTGAAGAAAAAATGAAAGAGTTTGAGAACAGGAATCAAACCTTGGAGATTCACTGGCAAACTCTGAAGAAAACATTGATTGATTCTGCCAGAGAGGCATGTGGTGAGGTTATCTGTGAGGATAAAAAAATCAGAACTCCCTGGTGGACACAGGAAGTTAAAGAGGCAGTGAAGGAAAAGAAGAAAGCATACCAAAAGTTCCTGTCAAATAAGTCAGCTTGTGCTCTTAGAGAATATAGAGACAAATGCAAGAATGCTAAACAATGTGTAAAACTAGCTAAACAAAACTCATGGGAGGACTTTGGCAAGAATATAGAAAATAAATATCAAGAAGGTGGCAAAATATTCTGGAGGTGGTTGAAGAAGCTTAAGAATGGAGGAAAGAGTTCTGTAAAAGGAATTAGAGATGATAAAGGTGACATGAAAACGGGAGAAAAAGATATCCTTGAAGTATGGAGTAATTACTTTGAAAAACTGCTAAATGAAACAAGCAGTGATGACAGCACATTGGTAAAAAAACACGGACCAGGCATGCAGTCAGGAATACATATCCATACTAGAAGTAGAAAAAACCATCAAAGGCTTGAAATGTGGAAAGGCAGCAGGAGTAGATGATATTCGACCAGAAATGCTGAAGTATGGTGGTATAAGAGTCTTACGGTGGCTGCACTGCATAGTTCAGAAAGCCTGGACAGAGGGACGAGATGAATATCAAGATGAATAGCTGTTGTAATAGATATGGTATGAAGGTCAGCAATACAAAGACAATGAAAATAGGCAGAATCATTGAAAATGTCAACTGTGTTGTGAATGGAGAACCTGTGGAACAAGTAAAACATTTCAGCTATTTAGGCACGATTTTTACTGAAGATGGTAAATTAAATATAGAAATAGACAACAGAATCAGCAAAGCTGGTATGGTGGGAAGTCAATTGAATAAATTCATATGGAATAAGAGAGAAATCAGTCAGAATACTAAATTAGCTGTGTACAAGACAGTGTTCAAACCAGTTTTAACTTATGGATCTGAGAGCTGGGTCAGAAGTAAAACACTTGACCAAAGACTAGAGACCACAGATATGAGAGTCTTGAGAAAGATTATAGGCATGAACAGATGGCATCAATGGCAATATCATATTAAAAACGAGGATATTAGGAAAGAACTTGACATTGTCAACATCCAGGAATGCGTTAGCAGAGCTAATCTTAGGTGGTACGGTCACTTAAACAGAATGGGCGAGGAAAGATTAGCAAAACAAGTGTTCTCTGCCAGGTTGGCAACCAAACGACCCAGAGAAAACCAAGATATAGGTGGATTGATACGGTACAAAATGCTTTAGACGATAGAAATATAAGATCTGATAATATTGGAGTGTTGACATGTAACAGACTGATTTGGAGGAAAATTGTAGATAGGAAATTAATAATGATGTAATTTTTTTCATGTAGTGCTATCATATCATGTACACCCATTGAGGGTACATGGCAGGAATTTGATGATGATCTCCAGGGAGTGAGGGACCCATCGAGTGAGGCCACATACTACACTCACTAGCTTTCCTTAGCTTCCTTATCCCCTTGCAACCCAGGAAACCAAATCTGTGCACAGTAATCCAGGTGTGGTCTTATCAAAGCCTTATGAAGAGACAAAATGACTTCCTTATCCTTACATGTCAAGGTTTGCTTCAACATCGCAATTATCCTCTGAGTTGTATTTGCAACTTTTACTATGTGACCTTTGAACTTTAAATTCCTATCCACCAATACTCCAAGATCCCTTGCTTCTTCAGTTTCTTGTAGCATAAATCCTGCTAATATAATATGCAGCTGGAACTCTAATCATGCCAAAGTGCATAACTTTACGCTTACTTACATTAAATTGACAGCCATTTTGTGTGCCCAAATTTCCATTCTATTCAAATCATTTTGTGATTGCTGAATATCAGTAGCATCCCTGATTGTCCTGCCTATCTTTGCATCATCGGCAAACAATTGCGCATCTGATGTTATATCTTTCCTGTGTATAGATTGAACAATAATGGCCCAAGGACTGAACCCTCAAGTACCCCCCCCCCCCCCCGGTGAACTTAAATCTGGCAGATTCACACCCACCGTATACCACTTTTTAATATCTGTCTGTCAACCATCCCCTGATCCAAGTCAAAAGTTTTATATTTCAATCCCATATTCTCCAGTTTATGCAACAGCTTTTAGTTTGGTATCCTATCAAAATCCAACATTCTCATAATGTATCCATTCCCGTTATCCAACTCGGCCGTATCATTGTTATAAAATATGAGCGAACTGCTAAAACATGACCTTCCTTTACCCATGTTTTTACTTCAGAGTATAGCGTGTTTGTCTACCCATTTCTGTTTGCAAGTTCTTACCAACTTCTCAAAAATCTTCACTACCACACCAGAGATAATATAGGTAGGTGGTTAGATACATCATTTTACGCACCACCCTTGTACAATGGAACTATCATACGTTCCTTCCATTCCTGTGGTATCATTCGTGAGCTGAGACTCAAGTTATACAAACATGTGAAAGGCATAGCCAATTCGGCTGGACATTCCTTTAACAAATGAGCTGATATTCCATTTGTCCCTATAGCCAAATTCTTATCCAAGTTATGCAACAGCTCTTCAACTTCATTTTCATGAATCTCAAACTCTTCATCCAATGTAGCAGTAGCACTGTGCACCTGTTACATACACCTGGTTAATATATATTAGCAAAGGTGAGCACTCATTAACTGAACATTCTCATTAGCTTCCAACACTCAAGTACCATCAGCATTCAACAAAGTTATTCTTCCACATTCATTCTTTCTTTTACTTGCAGCATAATGATAAAATTCTTTTGGATTACCTTTAGCATGCATGACTAATTTCTTTTCATACTCTGATTTTAGCTTTCCTCACAATACTCATTACTTTTCTGGTTTGTACTTTATATTTTGCATACCTCATCTAACTGTTATTCTCATGATGTTTCTTCCACATGATATTACAGAATTTTTGCTTAATATGGTTGCATATCCATTTCACTCCCACTCCATTTACTCTTCGAAGTCTATGATGCAGTTGCTTAAAGGGAGTGCCTAAACGTCAAATCTCTATAACTGAGAGGAGACCTCCACATAGCCTTTAGAGGAATTCGGAGAACCGACCAGGGCTTCTGACCTAATGTCCAATCCTTACCTTCTCGTGGTGCACCCTGTTGGGTATCTACCTGATACTGAATGAATGAGGATGTGCTGGCAATTTGGGATTTAGCCGACCGAATTGTATTCTTATTGGCTTAAATCAATATACAAAATAATGATACAATGTGACAAAATTTCATGCCGGCAGGGGCGTCGACGGGTTAAACTCGGACCCCATTGTTTTCGCCAGGGAACCAGGGTGAATGGCGAAAAGTCAGTTACTGGAACAAATCCGAAAGCACACCCCAACTCAATATCACCATAGTTAAAGATCGGTACTATCAACATAAGAAGGCTGATTGGCAAAGAAATGGAGTTAGCTGAGGAATTAGATAAGTACCAGATCGACATAATAGGGGTGACTGAAACAAAAAAAGACAAACTGGTGAGATCTTTCTGAGCAATAAATACAAAATTTTATATTCAGGCAATGACAATTAAGGAAAAGAAGGAGTAGACATAGCATTCAACACAAAATATGAGGCTAATCTTCTGGAATGGCAGAGAGTCTCAAGTAGATTGATGTATCAGAATATGGAATTGGACAATGAGACTTATTTGTGCCTATGGTCTCACAGAAGGTTCTACTAAGGTAGAAGTGGAGGAATTTTTTGATGCTTTAGAGAAAGCAACTGACACAATGAAAAAGGAAAAGTTGTTCCTTGTTGGGGATCTAAATAGCAGAGTAGGAAATGATTGTCAGATATGCAAAAATATTTTGGAAAAATTTGGAGAAAAGGGCAAAGCTAATAATAATGACAAATACCTGTTGGATTTCTGCTCAGGACACGGACTGGTTATTACTAACACCATGTTCCAACATAACAATGTGCACAAATTCACATGGAGGGAAGAGGCAAGGAATAAGAAAAGTCTCATTGATTGTTATTGCTGATAGTGATGTTTTCTACCTGGTGTAGGACACCAGACTGTACAGAGAATTTGAAATTGGAAGTGATCACTATTTAGTCTTGAGCAGCATAAAACTGAATTTCATATTGAAAAGAATAACATGTAAGAAAGTTTTAAAGCGAATAAAAGTTGAACAGGTCTCAGATGTGAACTGTAGACAAAAATACACAAAGATTATTGAAGAAAAAATGAAAGAGTTTGAGTTTAGGAACCAAACCTTGGAGATTCAGTGGCAGGCCTTGAAGAAAACCCCGATCGATTCAGCCAGAGATGCATGTGGTGAATGTGTCTGGAAGGATAGAAAAATCAGAACTCCATGGTGGACACAGGAAGTTAAAGAGGCAGTGAAGAATGCATATTACAAGTTCCTGGAAAATAAGTCCGGTTGTGCTCTTAGAGAATACAGAGACAAATGTAAGAAAGCTAAACACTGTGTAAAACTAGCTAAACAAAAGTCATGAGAGGACTTTTGGCAAGAACATAGAAAATAAATATTGAGAAATTGGTAAGATATTCTGGAGTTTGTTGAAGAAACTTAGAAACGGAGGAAAGAGTGCTGTAAAAGGAGTTAGAGATGATAAAGGTGACATGAAAATGGGAGAAAAAGATATCCTTGAAGTGTGGAGTAATTACTTTGAAAAATTGCTAAAGAAACAAGCAGTGATAGCACAGTGGTAAAAAAACACTCAACAGGCATACAGTCAGGAATACATATCCATACTTGAAGTAGAAAAAGCCATCAAAGGCTTGAAATGTGGAAAGGCAGCTGGAGTTGATATTCGACCAAAAACGATGAAGTATGGTGATATAAAAGTCTTACAGTGGCTGCACTGCATAGTTCAGAAGACCTAGACAGAGGAACCAATTTCTGATGATTGGAGTAGAGCACTCATAGTACCCATATATAAAAAGGGAAATAAAACCGAATGTTAGAATTACAGAGGTATATCCTTACTGAGTGTTCCCGGTAAGATATATGCAAGTATACTTAAGAAATGGTTGAGAAGAATTGTGAAAGAAAAACTTGATGAAGAACAAGCTGGATTCAAATCAAATAGAGGATGTCAGGATCAGATCTTCACTTTACGACAAATAGTGGAGATATAAGTGGGTTTACTATCAGTTGGTGACAGTGATCAAGCCATGCTTTCTTGGGAGGTGTTTAATTATATTGATGTTCCAATTAGAATGGTTACATGCTTAACTACAAAGCTGGAAATTATAATCAACTTAGAGAATACTATCTATGTTTTCCGGGTATCAGTTACTGAATTGAAAAATGTCCACAACGCATGGAAATCTTTGAAAAAAGTGCTTAAATGAGATGTTATCTGAATGTATATCCTTAGAGTTCAAAGAAGAAATACATTGAGATTGAAATGGACGTACAGCCTTAATAAGCAAGAAATACACAAGATGATGTGGAAAAATATTGTGAGAATAAGAGTGAGAGGAGTTATAACAAATAAAGTGCATGCGAGAAAAGTAACTTGTATTAAATGAGGTGTTATCTGAATGTATATCATTAGAGTTCAAAGAAGAAATACATTGAGATTGAAATGGACGTACAACCTTAATAAGCAAGAAATACACAAGATGATGTGGAAAAATATTGTGAGAATAAGAGTGAGAGGAGTTATGAAAAATAAAGTGCATGTGAGAAAAGTAACTTGTATTGTGTGCAAAGCTGAATTCGAGTATGAAAAAAAATTGCCTATGCAGGCTAAAGGCAATCCAAAAGAATTTCATCATTATGCCACAAGCGAAATACAGAAAGAATGAATGTGAAAGAATAATTTCACTGAATGCAGGTGGTACTCTAGTATCAGAAGCTAACAAGATTGTTCATTTAACGAGAGCTCACCTTGCCAAGATATATTAACCAGGTGTATATGGCATGGTGCAGAGTGCTTCTGATGCATTGATTGAAAGTTAAAGATTCATGAAAGTGAGGTTGAAGAGCTGTTCCATAACTTGGATACGTTGTCTATAGGGACATGGAATATCAGCCCTTTGCTAAAGGAATGTTCAGCCGAATTGGCTATATCTTTTGGATGGTACTCGAGTGATGAAAGCTAATGAGATTGTTCAGTTAATGAGTGCACATTTTGCTAAGATATATCAACCAGGTGTATAAAAATGGTGCTTAGTGCTACTGCAACATTGGATAAAGAATCAGAGTTTCATGAAAATGAGGTTGAAGAGTTGTTGCATAACCTGCATAAGAATTTGTTTATAGGGACAGATGGAATACTATTGAAAAATGAGAGATCCATGAAAAAGTGCTTAAATGAGGTAGTAACTGAATGCATCATAGACATCATCATCAAACTCCTGACAGGTACCCTCAAGGGGTGTACAGGATATGATAGTACCACATGAAAAATGTACATCATTACTAACTTCCTATCTACAATTTTCCTCCAAATCAGTCTGTTACTTGTCAAGACTCCAACATTATCAGATCTTATATTTCTATCGTCTAAGGCACTTTGTACCATATCAATCCACCTATATCTTGGTCTTCCTCTGAGTCGTTTTGCTGCCAACCTGGCAGAGAACACTTGTTTTGCTAATCTTTCTTCGCCCCATTCTGTTTAAGTGACCATTCCACCTGAGATTAGCTCTGCTAACGCATTCCTGGATGCTGACAATTTCAAGTTCTTTCCTAATATCCTCATTTTTTTTATATGATATTGCCATTGATGCCATGTGTTCATGCCTCTAATCTTTCTCAGGATTCTCATATCTGCGGTCTCCAGTCTTTGGTCAAGTGTTTTACTTCTGACCCAGGTCTCAGATCCATAAGTTAAAACTGGTTTGAACACTGTCATGCATACAGCAGATTTAGTGTTCCGATTAATTTCTCTCTTATTCCATATGAATTTATTCAATTGACTTCCTACCATACCAGCTTTGCTGATTTTATCTATTTCCATATTTAATTTACCATCTTCACTAAACATCGTGCCTAAGTAGCTGAAATGTTTTACTTCTTCCACAGGTTCTCCATTCACAAAACAATTGACATTTTCAATGATTCTGCCTATTTTCATTGTCTTTGTCTTTTTATTGCTGACCTTCATACCATATCTATTACAACAGTTATTCAATTTAGACAAAGAATCTTGCAAACTTGTAGCGGATTTATTTAGAAATATAACATCATCTGCATAAAGCAAAGAGCTGACATTAACATCTCCAATTCTGATATCATGTTTAATACCACTTTCCTTCATAATGTGATCCATATAGATAATGAATAACAGAGGGGATAATGTACATCCTTGTCTCGCACCAGATTTAACATTAAACCATCTTCCTCTACTTCCTTTAGTTCTAACTGCTGACTTACAACTCAAATAAAGACTAAGTATTGCTTGATATAATACCCCATTGACACCATATAACTGTAGTGTATTGAATAGCTTCTCTCTTGGCACCTTGTCATCTGCCTTTTGCAGATTGACAATACTTAAATACAGATCTTTGTTATATTCCGATGCTTTCTCAGCTATTTGTCGTAAAGTGAAAATCTGATCCTGACAGCCTCTATTTGGCCTGAATCCAGCTTGTCCTTCAAGCTTTTCTTCCATAATTTTTCTCAACCGTTTCTCAAGTATACTTGCATAAATCTTACCAGGAACACTCAGTAGGGAAATACCTCTGTAATTTTCACATTCAGTTTTATTTCCCTTTTTATATATGGGTACTATGAGAGCCCTACTCCAATCATCAGAAATTTGCCCCTCTGTCCAGACCTTTTGAATTATGCAATGCAGGCACTGTAAGACTTTTATACCACCATACTTCATCGTTTTTGGTTGAATATCAACTCCAGCTGCCTTTCCACATTTCAAACCTTTGATGGCTTTTTCTAATTCAAGTATGGATATGTATTTCTGACTGTGTGCTTGTTGAGTGTTTTTTACCACTGTGCTATCACTGCTTGTGTCATTTAGCAATTTTTCGAAGTAGTTACTCCATACTTCAAGGATATCTTTTTCTCCCATTTTCATGTCACCTTTATCATCTCTAACTCCTTTTACAGCACCTCTTTCCTCCATTTCTAAGCTTCTTCAACAACCTCCAGAATATTTTGCCACCTTATATTCATTTTCTATGTTCTTGCCAAAGTCCTCCAATGACTTTTGTTTAGCTAGTTTTACACAGTGTTTAGCTTTCTTACATTTGTCTCTGTATGTTAATAATTGGTGGATTTTTATATAGATATTATCTTAATATTAATCCTACAATAGAGATGATCTCTGTTTCTAACAATTATTTTTTTTATTTCCGAGTGTACCTATATATTATTATATGCACAAGGGTTCACTCCAATTGGTGCAATGATCTTAACTCTTTCTTTCAGAATCCATATAATCACTGACACAAGACCAAATACAAATTGTAATATCAAACACATGTAATAAAACAAAAACAATATATATATATATATATATATATATATATATATATATATATATACTTTAAAAAATATTACGTAACTAACTACAAATTAATTGGATCCAAGGCCTTTTTAAAATAGTCTTACACTTAAGACTAAACACTTTGTTTTCAAAATGACAAAATGTTCATAGCCAGTTTCTCTCTCTGTCAAGGCCCTTCTCCAAAGACATATGACTTTATTCTTCATTTTTACAGGATCCTTTCTCATAACTTATGTAGCACACATTAATTCTTCCGAACTTAATTCTGTCTCTTTTCTTCAGTAGAAATAATAGTCAGATCCGGCATCCTTAATACAGATGAAACAGATGATTAGAACGTAAATAGCAAATTCTTATTTTATTCACTAAATGCTTATTGACAGTCTTAACTCTTCCAATAAAAAAAAAAAAAAAGTACAGTTCTATGATTCCCTTTTCGGAATCTACTATAAATCTTTCAATTAGCGTTTCCTCCAATATTCTGTTTAAAATGCATATAGCAATATTTTCTTTTATTTATCCACATTAAAACTTAATGGTTCCACGATTCCTTTTTCGGAATATACTATTAATTTTTTTCCGACTGTCACATAATAAACTTAAGTTCCTCCGAACCTAAATATCAGCCGGACTGTGTTCTAAATTCCTTCTGAACGCTATCCCTTGTTTACTCTCTCGTTGCTTCGATACTGAATTTGTCAACTGCCAATCACACATCCAACTTCTCGGTGAGCATGTGCACTCCATGAAACTGGTAAGCAAGAAGTTAGGTATAAATAATGGTTGGACACGTTGTCTCCGTTAGCGACAAGAGAGAATGTCTTCATAAAAACACAAAACTTAATATTTTAAATTACAATAAAATTCTTGTAAATAATACAAATATCAAATCTAGCAAGCACATAAATTTTTTAACTTCTTTACATATCATTTTTGACAAAACAGTTTCAATAACGGGCACATCGCAATTACCGACAATGCCTGTTATGAATCTAAAATAATAAACATTTTAACATAAACAATTCGTAAATATATTCAGAATTATTATTATGATTATTTTTACAAGTACAAGCTGACTTATTTGCCAGCAACTTTTGATATGCTTTCTTCTTATCCTTCACTGCCTCTTTAACTCCCTGTGTCTACCATGGAATTCTGATTTTTCTATCCTCGCAGACAACCTCCCCACATGCATCTCTAGCTGAATCAATCAGGGTTTTCTTCAAGGCTTGCCACTGAATCTCGAAATTTTGGATCCTGTTCTCAAACTCTTTCATTTTTTTCTTTAATAAGCTTTGTGTATTTTAGTCTACAGTTCACATCTTAGAGTTGCTCAACTTTTATTTGCTTTAAAACTTTCTTACATGTTATTCTTTTCAATATGAAATTCAGTTTTATGATGCTCAAGACTAAATAGTGATCACTTCCAATTTCAAATTCTCTGTACACGCTGGTGTCCTGCACCAGGGAGAAAACATCACTATCAACAATAACATAGCCAGTGAGACTTTTCTTATTCCTTGCCTCTTCCCTCAATGTGAATTTGTGCACATTTTTATGTTGGAACATGGTGTTAGTAATAACCATTCCATGTCCTGAGCAGAAATCCAACAGGTATTTGACATAATTATTAGCTTTGCTCTTTTCTCCAAATTTTCCCCAAATATTTTTGTATGTCTGACAATCATTTCCTACTCTGCTGTTTAGATCCCCAACAAGGAACAACTTTTCCTTTTTCATTGTGTCAGTTGCTTTCTCTAAAGCATCAAAAAATTCCTCCACTTCTACCTTAGCAAAACCTTCTGTGGGACCATAGGCACAAATAAGTCTCATTGTCCAGTTCCCCATTCTGATATTTGCCCACATTACTCTACTTGAGATTGTCTGCCATTCAAGAAGATTAGCTTCGTATTTTGTGTTGAATACTATGGCTACTCCTTCTTTTCCTTGATTGTTATTGCCTGAATATCACATTTTGTATTTATTGCTCAGAAAGATCTCACAAGTTTTTGTGTTTTTTGTTTCAGTCACCCCTATTATGTCGATCTGGTACTTATCTAATTCCTCAGCTAACTCCATTTCTTTGCCATTCAGGCTTCTTATGTTAATAGGACCAATCTTTAACTCTCGTGATGTTGACTTTGGGTGTGCTTTCAGATTTGTTCCAGTAACTGACTTGTCGCTTTTCGCCCTGGTTACCTAGTGAAAATAACAGGGGCCTTGTGTTACCGAGTGACGCCCAGCTGGCATGAAATTTTGTCATGTTGTACCATCATTTTGTATATTGGTTTAAGCCACTTAGAATACAATTTGGTCGGCTAAATCCCAAATTGATGCTACTCGTGAGTTCTTTCTGAGCAATAAATCAAAATCTTATATTCAAGCATTGACAATCAAGGAAAAGAAGGGGTGGCCATAGTATTCAACACTAAATATGAGGCTAATCTTCTTGAATGGCAAGCAGTCTCAAGTGGAGTGATGTGGGCAAATATCAGAATGGGGAAACTGGACATTGAGACTTCTTTGTGTGCCTATGGTTCCACAGAAGGCTCTACTAAGGCAGAAGTGGAGGAATTTTTTGAGTCTCTAGAGCAAGCTAGTGACACAATGAAAAAGGAAACGTTGGTCCTTGTTGGGGATCTAAATAGCAGGGTAGGAAGTGATTGTGAGACATACAAAAATGTTTTTGGAAAATTTGGAGAAAAGAGGAAAGCTAATAATAATGGTAAATACCTGTTGGATTTCTGCTCAGGATATGGACTGGTTATTACTAACACCATGTTCCAACATAAAAATGTGCACAAATTCACATCGAGAGAACTGGCAAGGAATAAGAAAAGTCTCCTCGACTGTGTGATTGTTGATAGTGATGTTTTCTCCTTGGTGCAGGACACCAGAGTGTAGAGAGGATTTGAAATTGGAAGTGATCACTATTTAGTCTAGAGCAGTGATTAAATTGAATTTCATATTGAAAAGAATGACATATAAGAAAGTTTTAAAGCAAATAAAAGTTGAACAGCTCTCAGATGTGAATTGTAGACTAAAATACACAAAGATTATTGGGAAAAAAATGAAAGAGTTTGAGAACAAGAACCGAAACTTGGAGATTCAGTGGCAAACCTCGAAGAAAACATTGATTGATTCAGCCAGAGATGCATGTGGTGAGGTTGTCTGCAAGGATAGAAAAATCAGAACTCCATGGTGGACACAGGAAGTTAAAAAGGCAGTGAAGGAAAAGAAGAATGCATATTACAAGTTCCTGGAAAATAAGTCCGGTTGTGCTCTTAGAGAATACAGAGACAAATGTAAGAAAGCTAAACACTGTGTAAAACTAGCTAAACAAAAGTCATGAGAGGACTTTTGGCAAGAACATAGAAAATAAATATTGAGAAGGTGGTAAGATATTCTGGAGTTTGTTGAAGAAGCTTAGAAACGGAGGAAAGAGTGCTGTAAAAGGAGTTAGAGATGATAAAGGTGACATGAAAATGGGTGAAAAAGATATCCTTGAAGTGTGGAGTAATTACTTCGAAAAATTGCTAAATGAAACAAGTAGTGATAAAAAAAAAAAAAAAAAAAAAAAAAACACTGAATAGGCATATGGTCAGGAATACATATCCATACTTGAAGTAGAAAAAGTCATCAAAGGTTTGAAATGTGGAAAGGCAGCAGGAGTAGATGATATTCCACCAGAAATGCTGAAGTATGGTAGTATAAAAGTCTTACAGTGGCTGCACTGCATAGTTCAGAAGGCCTGGACACAGGGACTTATTCCCAATGGTTGGAGAAAATCTCTAATAGTACCCATGTATAAAAAGGATATAAAACTGAATGTGAGAATTACAGAGGTATTTCCTCTGTAATTCTGTATCCACTGAGTGTTGCAGGCAAGATTTATCCTAATATACTTGAGAAATGATTGAGAAGAATTGTGGAAGAAAAGCTTGGTGAAGAACTAGCTGGATTCAGGCCAGATAGAGGCTGTCAGGATCTTCACTTTACGACAATTAGTTCAGAAAGCATGGGAATATAACAAAGATCTGTATTTAAGTTTTGTCGATCTGGAAAAGGCATATGACAAGGTGCCAAGAGAGAAGCTGCTCAATACACTACAGTTATATAGTGTCAATGGGGTATTTTATCAAGCAATACTAGTCTTTATTTGAGTTGTAAGTCAGCAGTTAGAATTGAAGGAAGTAGAGGAAGATGGTTTAATTTTAATCTGGTGTGAGACAAGGATGTACAATATCTCCTTTGTTATTCATTATCTATATGGATCACATTATGAAGGAAAGTGGTATTAAAGATGATATCAGAATTGGAGATGTTAATGTCAGCTCTTTGATTGATGCGGACGATGTTATACTTCTGAATAAATCCACTATAAATTTGCAAGATTCCCTGACTAAATTGAATAACTGTTGTAATAGATATGGTATGAAAGTCAGCATTAAAAAGACAAAGACAATGAAAATAGGTAGAATCATTGAAAATGTCAACTGTGTTTCGAATGGGGAACCTGTGGAACAAGTAAAACATTTCAGCTACTGAGGAATGATTTTTAGTGAAGATGGTAAATTAAATATGGAAAATAGACAACAGACTCAACAAAGCTGGTATGGTAGGAAGTCAATTGAATAAATTCATATGGAATAAGAGAGAAATTATTTGGAACATTAAATTAGATGTATACAAGATAGTGTTCAAACCATTTTTAACTTGTGGATCTGAGAGCTGGGTCAGAAGTAAAACACTTGACCAAAGACTAGAGAATGCGGATATGAAAGTCCTGAGAAAGATTAGGGATGGGCATTAACAGATGGCATCAATGGCAATATCATATTAAAAACGAGGATATTAGGAAAGAAACACATTCCTGGATGTTGACATTGTCAGCATCCAGGAGTGCATTAGAAGAGCTAATCTCAGGTGGTATGGTTACTTAAACAGAATGGGCAAGGAAAGATTAGCCAAACAAGTGTTCTGTGCCAGGTTGGCAGGAAAAAGACCCAGAGGAAGACCAAGATATAGGTGGATTGATACGGTAAAAAGTGGCTTAGAAGATCGATATATAAATATAACATCTTGCAATGTTGTTGCTTTGACAGGTAACAGATTGAATTGGCAGAAAATTGTAGATAGGAAGTTAGTTATGATGGAAATTTTTCATGTAGTGCTATCATTCTGGTATATATCATATTCCTGACATTTACCCTTGAGGGTAAATGTCAGGAATTTGATGATGATGAAAGGTTTTGGATATGTCTGCAAGACATTATTGTCTTGCAGCCATATCAAGACATCACTCCAGACACAAAATGGAAAATAATTTTCATATACTGCTGAATGCACCACTCATTTTTGTATTCGATAACCACACTCAGCATTGCTTTTTTACATAATGTACCTGATTTTCATAAGTTCTGTTTTTCTTTTCTCCACAAGTTATCATTATTTTTTTCTCTTTGTTCTTTAATTTATGGAAATAAATGTGTAAATGCATAAACATGAATGCTTTACTGAGTTCATCTATTTAATAATGAAAAACGGAAATAGAAGATTTATCTAAAAAGAGTTAATTCAACAGGATTGACCATTTTTTATTTCCTGATTACGAAGATTTAGCATGTAGTACTGTATTTGCTGGTGTATAAGATGCACTTTTTTTCTTTGAAAATAGGTCTGAATAACACGGTGCGTCTTATATGCCGATACTCAGTTTTTTTTTTATTTTCATTTCTGGAAATTTTCTCTGTTCCGAGTTACGCGATTTCTTTATTGCTTCCTTGCGGTGTGTGTGAGAGCGTTCCAGTTACGTAGAGCAGTATTTCTCAAACTTCTGACATCTGCGTTCATATGATTGGATCGTGCTACTAAATGTATTAACAAAAGATCGTGCTACTAAATGATAAAGACAAGCCGACAGTTGAGTTGAAATGCTAATTCTCTTCAACCGAATTCCTTATATAATATCTGAAACACATTCATTATATATTTTTTTGTTTTAACATGTTCACTCAAAGAAAACCATATGTTTCACTGGCAACATATGGTTTTGCTTGAGTCATACAGCATTTTCTGTGGGAGGGGATCATGCGATTCATTAGTTAGTGCTGTTTTTATCCCAGTTGTCTCTAATTGCACTGTTTGTTGAGAAACATATTGCACAGCCTGCGGATATCGCTGTACCTTATTCAGTGATACAATAGGAACGTTTTACGATCTCGAACTTCACATTGAATTTTATTCTATGCGTTAATGATGCATAGCTGAAAATTGCCACGTATCTCCCTGAAGACCTTTCACGTACCCCCGGGGTACACGTACCGCACTTTTAGAAACACTGACATAGAGTTCAGTGGATGCGCATGTGCTGTCATCGACGATCACAGCTGTGTCCTGTTCGTTTAAACTTTCCAATTGTTGTCGCAGTTGTGAACTGTGATAAATTTCTGCCATTAAATTTTCTCTAAATTTCTTGGCAAATCATGGCTGAAAAACGTCGGCATTGTTACAATATTGCATACAAGCTACGTGTGGTTGCGTATGCTATCGAAACAGGGCTGCAGAGAGGCATTTCGGAGCACCCCAACTGAGAAAATGATAAGAACTTGGCTGAATCAGGAAGGGGATTTAAAAAAAGCAACTCACAGTAAACATAACCTACGAAGTGGAACTGCAAAATGGCCAGAACATGAGGCAGAACTGAATACTTGGATTTTAGACCACAGAAAAGTGGGACTTTCAGTGTCTACAAAAATGATTATTCATCAAGAGAAAGCGATAGCCACTAACAGAGGGATTGCCAACTTTACTGGATCAACATCATGGTGTTCAAGATTCATGACGAGAAACCAGCTATGTATGTGGACTAAAACAGAAATATCACAAAAGATGGCAGCTGAATATGAAGAATAAATGATTGAATTTCATCGATTCGTCATTAATGCAAGGAAACGAGAAAATTTTTAACTTGCGCAAATAGGAAACATGGACGAGGTTCCGCTGACTTTTGATGTGCCCTCAAACAAAACTGTAGATTCCAAAGGCACTAAAAGTGTTACTATTAAAACTTCGGGGCATGAAAAAACTCGCTGCACAGTTGTTTTATCCTGCTCTGCTGATGGCACAAAATTGCCGCCACTATTGATTTTTAAAAGGAAGACGCTACCCAAAGAAAAAATGCTTAAAGGAGTGTTTGCACATGTTCACGCAAAAGGCTGGATGGATGGAGGAGGAATGAAGTTATGGATAGATAAAATTTGGTCTAGGCGCCCTGGTGGACTGTTGAAGAAGCCTGCCATGCTAGTATGGGACAGTTTCGTTCTCACAGAACAGACGATGTTACAAATAAACTCAAGGAATTGAAAACTCAGTTAGCTGTAATTCCAGGAGGTCTAACTAGTCAGCTTCAACCTTTAGATGTCTGTATTAATAAACCATTTAAGGGATTTATGAAGGAAAAGTGGAACAGCTAGATTCAGTCTTCAGATTTTGAGGTTACACCATTAGGAAGAAGCCTAGCATTTCGCAAGTTTGTGAGTGAGTCAAAGCTTCATGGGATGTTGTGAAAACTGAGACTGTGATTAAATCATTTAAGAAGTGTGGAATTAGTAATGCACTGGATGGTGCAGAGGACAGTTTGTTGCATGAGGTCTCAGATTCTGATTTAGAAGAGGTTTCAAGTGTCTCTTCATTTAGCTCTGGAGATGAATTTCTGGGTTTTGACGATTAAAAGGTTGGTACTCTTTCCTAGTTAGATTAGGTATTTGTTGAAAGTAGACCTATTTATTACTTTATAATTGAAATACTCTAAATTCGTTATAATATTCAGTGATAAAGTTTTTTTCCTAAAAAATGTGTACAAAAAAAGGGGGTGCGTCCTATATGCTAGTGCATCTTATACACCGGCAGATACGGTATTTAGCAATGTGTTTGAGTCATATAGTACATAATTTGAAAAGTAAGACATGCTTTGTTTTGCACTTAAGTTTTAATTGAAAAAAATAAACTTTTATAAAATTTTTCTGTTAACTTAAATGTATTATTTATGGTAAGTTTTAGACAGCATGCTTTAGGCTCATCTAAAATAGAATTGCATGGTTGCAGACTTGTATTGGTCAAAGAAACAGTTTTTATATCACAAGGTTTGCTATAGTGATGGAGGGGAAGGAATTATTCACTCTTTTGGATTAGTTTTCAAGAATAAATACTCCTTTTAGTATGCCATTCCATGAGGATAACTTTACATCCACTCTCCTATCAAAAAAAAAAAAAAAACTTTCAACGATGGCCTCAACGCTTTCAGCAGTAGGGCCAGATGAGATATTAGCATGTGTAGAACTAAAATTAAAATGAGTAGAAGAAAAACCAAACAAATATAAAAAAAAAATTGGATAGAACAAGTAAACCAAATGGCCAACACCCAATATCCTGAACAATTAATAAAATATAAACTAGCTGGGAAGAGATGGCTATGTTGACTTCAAAAGAGGCTCATAAAGTCTATATCCATATTTAGCATTATGTTGATGATGAATTAGTACATCTGGTATGGTAAGAAGTCAACTGAATAAATTTATATGGAATAAGAGAAATTTGACAAACTCTCAAATAGTTGTACACTAGACAGTGTTCAAACTCATGTTAACTTATGGATCATAGAGCTTGGTTAGAAATAAAACACTTCACTAAAGAATGGATGCTACAATTATGAGAGTTCTGAAAAAGTTTAGGGGAGTGAACAGATGTCACCAATGGCAGTATCATACTAAAAAGATAATTAGGAAACAACTTGATAGCAGTCAGGATTGTGTGATTAGAGCTAATATCAGATGGAATGGTCACTTAAACAGAATGGGACAAGAAAGATTAACAAAGTGTTTCCTGCCATTCTGACAGGAAACATACCCAGAAGAAGACCAAGATTTAGGTGGGTTGAGACAGTAAGAAGTGCCTTAGAAGACAGAAATATATGATAGAATAATATTGGATACTTGATAGATAACAGATAAATCTGGAGGAAAATTATCAATAGAAAGTTAAGTAAAGATGTAAGTTTTTTTTTTATGTACTATCATAATACCCTGTACACCCATGAGGATACATGTCAGGAATTTGATGATGGAGAATCAAAGTTCAGCAAATTTTCAAATGTGAACTTCATTATTGTCAAATTCCTCGTATGTACCCTAAGGGGTTAACAGGATACTATGATAGCACCCACCCAATAAAATTTACATTATTGCTAAATTCCTATTGATAGTTTTCCTTAAAATTTATCTGTTTGTGAGATCTTATATTTCAGTCTTCTGCTGGGTCTTTTCTGCCATCCTAGCAGAAAACATCTGTTCTGCTAACCTTTCCTCTCCCATTTTGTTCATGTGACCATCACCTTAAATTAGCCCTACTCACACATTCTTGAATGCTAACAATGTCAGATTCTTTCCTAATATGTTCATTTTTAATGTGATTCTGCGATTAATGCTAATTTATTTCTTAAAAAAAAATCAAAACAGTGAAATGAAATTTGTCATCTCCATTCTTTGATCAACTGTTTCATTTGTGAGCCAGCTTTCAGATCCCTAAGTTAAAACTCAACACTATTTTATGTATACACAGCCATTTAGTTAATTCTCTACCATACAGCTTTGCTTATTCTGTTATCTATTTCCATTATCTCCCCCCCCCCCCCCCCAGAGATCCTGTGGATTGTATCCAATACATGGTCTGCAAGGTTAATCTGTCCTTGTAAACAGTGTATTTGATACAACTCACAGGATCTCCTTGAAGAAAGCTGCCATGCTCCACCATAGTAAATTTAAAAAGGAAAGACTGTTTTTAGAATCTGCAGCAGCATTTAGAAATCAACTGAATTTAAATAAACACTTCCCAAAATTTGGGAAACAGTAATTGCCAGAGTCCAACTTTACATCCTAGGCCACCATTGCCATGTAAGAAGGTTCCGTTTATACCATTGCCCAACTTTCTCAATTATGTTTCTATTAATCACTCTTAGAATGCTTAACAGAAAATTCACATTCTGCTTTATTTCTCTATTTTATAAATTATTACAACGAAAGCCATACTCCATATTCTAGGACTTGACATGCACATCCCATCCAGGATTTTTTTTTTCGCTCAGGAACAGATACTACACTATATCTATAGCAAAACACAACTTTGCAGACACCAACTCAATCCTCATGACACTCCCCCCTCCCTTATTGTTTTCCCGTCCAGTAGAAGAAGCAGTCTCGACCCAGGTCCTAAATCTCCCCACATGTTTTTTCAATCCAAAGGCCCTCTGATAGGACTTCAGTGTCATCCACGTGTTTCATCTAGTATTGTGTTGCCTTTGTGTGTGTGTGTATTACAAGAGCTTTTTGTAATCCTTGAAGATGTCTCAGTGACTGAGATAAAATGCTAGAAGCATTAAAATTAGATTTTAATCCTCTCCTAGTGCAGAAAATATTCAATTAAACCTCATAATGTCCTCCCACCAAGCCTTAACACTTCTTGGTAAGTCTCAGATACTTCTAACCATAATCTAGATCAGTCCACTGGCCAACAGCTATACACTAAGTCCAAACATACCAAACAAACTTCTCTTCTTCCTTCATTCTGTCGAATTCTATTCTTTAGAACAATCTTCCCCATACTGTTACCAACTCGTTAAGAAACACATCAATAGGCTACCTCATTCTCCTTAATCACTTACCCACACATGACACCCTAAAATATAGATACTCTGACCTTTCATTGTTTCGGTCATCATAAAAAAAAAAAAAAAATCCTTGAGTTCTAGAAGATGGAGTATGGCTTTCCTTATTTCTCTATTTTATAAATTTACTAATTTATAAAATAGAGAAATAAAGCAGATTGTAAGAATTATAATAAAATTTTCTGTTAAGCATTCTAAGAGTGATTAATAGAAACATAATTGAGAAATTTGGGCAATGGTATAAACGGAACCTTCTTACATGGCAATGCATAGCATTCACTTAAGCTGTGTAGTAGCTTTAAACTTAAAACATATGCAAGTTAAAAATATTTCAGTGTAAATATAAACTGTAAAGATTCTCTTTTCAGTTTATATTTATATGTATACTCTTCTTAGTTCACACACACGCACACAGAGAGAGAGAGAGAGCAGACTCTCAATGTAATGGACTAATTGGGGGAAGGGGTGTCCTCTATTGCCAGAAGTCTGTTAACGTATTTTAAAAACATATATTTATAACAAACTTGCATTGTATAGGGTGTGTTAAAATGTTATTATAAAGTATAAGTATGAATAAAATATTATAATGTACATTGAGTAATTTATAATCACCACTAAAACATCTGTTAAAAATAAATTTATTACAGGAAGGAACTTTAAAAAGTTTGTTTCCTTCCTGTTTTTAACAGATGTTTTAGTGGTGTGTAGAAATTACTCAATGTACATTATAATATTATACTTCATAATAGCATTTTAACACATCCTGTACAATGAAAGTTTGTTATAAATATGTTTTTAAAATACATTCAGTTTAACAGACTTCTGGCAGTAGAGGACATCCCTATTTTAATTAAACACATCAAAAACTATAGAATGTATCTAATGGAGTGTTCCACCTCACACAAAATTGTTTTAAATGTGAATGTTAGTTTTTTTTTTTATTTAAATCCATTTTAAAGGGGGAAAAAACTTTAAAATTCTTAAACTTCATAGAGTTTAAGAATTTGAAAGAATGAAAAACATACAAAAATGTTAAAAAAAAAAATACATAATATTCAATATTAATATTAAAGAGTTTTTTTTTTGTATTATCAACTATAATGGGTTTAAGCCAGTACAATCCATCAACATTTGTACAAAATGAAACTGAAATTTTCTCCTTATTTAGCTTATGACCAGAGGTGCTTGTTTCATGCTTAATAAGCCTGAGTATTTTCAGGAACAGGATGAAAGCCCAGTTTCATTAACATTATAAAGCTGCAATAAAATGAGGTGATGAACTTTAGGTGCAGATGATGAACTCATTTTTCATATGCACCTAAAGATTCACCACAGGTTCTTTTATTAACAATGCCATGGCACTTTCGAAAACTCCAACTATCCATCAGTCACTTGAAATTTTAGGCCTATATGCCTTAGTAAGTTTTTTTAGCAGCTGACTTCAACTCAACTCCTCTAACAACACCACCATCACTTGTGTGCTGCTGAACAAACCACTTGTACACTGCTTGCTCTAGGTTTTATCTTCAGCCACTTTCACATGTTTTCTACTACTAACTGTAGAAGTAGTCTTGGAACAACCAACTACACTGTATTTTGATGCAACTACACAACGCGTTCATTGCCAACCACGCGATATCGCGCGATGCGAGTTCTCACCAGCCGGCAGATCACGCGTTATCGCGTGGACGTCGTTATCAAGTAAAAAAAAAAAATTGGCCACCACACGAAATTCCAATTTTCAGTTTGGCAAGAAACGTGTTAGGTCTTTTTTTTTTTATTGCAAATATCTGAAACTTGGCTTTTTAACTATAAATCTTGCACACATGTGCAACGGTTACACCACCTTCAAGCTTCTCAGTCAGTTCTAATTTTTGTGCAGCAACCAAGTTAACACATTGACTCTTTACTTCTTTATCCTGTGAGGCCATAGTGATAGACAGATATTATGTATTTATTATAAAATATGTAAAAATCAGAATTACATAAAATGCAAAAACAACCAAAATGTAAACAATAGAATAGGACGAACTGTACTGGAAGACCGAATATGTTGACACCACTAATCACTCCCTCTCTGTTACCCCCCCCCCCCCCCTCCTACCTGAATGACATAATACCCTGAACCCAACACTGGATGCATGATATGATAATGCTGACTCACTGACCCAACCTTTTAGCATGCTCTATTCATGAATAAAAAAAAAAGTTCTAAATTTTCCTTTAGGGCAGAAATTTTTTTGTCCATTAAATTGGGGGCTGTTAAATTGAGGGCCTTCTGTATATTATAAACTTACCTGTATATATATAAGTAAGAGCAATTACTTTAAAACACAATGATTCATCCTAATTACATAGGATTTTTTCATGGGTAAACACCAAAACTAGGAGACAAACAGTAAAGACTAACAAAGATGACAACCATTTTGTAGTTATACAAGAGTATTTCTAATTATGTGCTGCATTGTTGAGCATGTGTGCATGTTTACGCATTTGTGTACGTGCTTTTGGCCAATTGTGGCTAGGATGTATTCATACAAGCTGATACTTTGCTTTATATTTAGATATTTTGGATCCAGTGCCATTTTTAAGGATTCCCAAAACTTCTCTCAGTTATGTCATAGCAATAGTGTAATAATTCAGGCTTATCTCATAACGCTTGATGTCTCATTGCTGAAGCGTGTTGTGGGTCAGCTGAGGAGAGTACATGTGAGGATAAAGCTTGAGGCCTCACCTCTTTGGTATTCAATATCTACAACATATTCAAACGTTCCAACATTGATCTCTGCTGTGTTGTTCCCCGTGCAGATGAATGTTATACCTGATATTAGTTTAGGAAATTTTAAGCTCAGTTCCTTTGGGACTAAAAGGTGACCGAAGAGAGTCTTTTCAAGTTAGCAAAGATAGAATGCTCTCCCCCCCCCCCCCCACTGAAAAACAAAGCCACTGTGGCATTAGGCACTACTAGGTATGGATGAATTTCATTACTCAGTGTAGTACCACTGCTTTGGTACTACACTGGAAGCTCGAAGTTGCCAAAAACTGTTTGTACTCGGGGCAAGGACTCAGTTTATTTCTTTTAGCATGAGTTTCTAAATCACTTAGGGAATTGAACAACGTAGATCCGAATATAAATTTAATTATACTTTAATAAATATCTCTGATATTTCGGCAACTTCACGTTGCCATTTTCAAAAGGAACTTACAAAAAAGGCACGTGCACGCAGGCACTACAACACAGTAACTGAGAATGAAGATGTGAAGCTATCGTTCTCCTAGAAGTCCTGATGGGGCCCTCTAGCAGACTAAGTAGGTGTTCTTGGTCGTTGGGCTGAAGGTCTGCCGATGTATGCCTCCCAAATTTGGGGCAGTCGCATACAACCAAATTTGTTGAGGTTTGGCGAGTTTCTTAGGGCTGAGGCTGATTCCATAAATAGTCTTTCGAATTTGTATTTGCTACGGTGTATTACTGTAGCTTTCTTCCACTGTATTCTGTGGCGTGTATCTAGAGCATGGTCTGCAAGACCAGAATGGCTGTACTTGCGAAACCGAATGTAGTCCTTGTGTTCAGAAATTCTGATATTTGCTGTCCTGCCTGTTTGGCCAAAGTACGACAGTTTACAACTGCAAGGGACCTGGTATACACCAGGTAGGTCTAGGGGAAGTGGTTGGTCTTTGGTGGAGCGGATAAGGGATGCCAATTTTCTGTAAGGCCTGTAACAGGAGGCGAGGTCATGTTTTTTTAAAATTTTGGTAATTTTTTCCGAGGTGCCTCGGATGTAGGGAATGGTGATGGATAGAGTAAGCTTTGTTGTGGAGGGGGAGGGAGGGAGGGTTGTGGTTTGTATGTTTTAATATTTTTTTTTGGGGGGGGGGGGTAGCCATTGGCTGAGAACGTGTTGAGGATGTGATTTAGTTCAGTGTTTAGGGCCATGTCATTAGAACAGATTAGTTTAGCCCTGTTGTATAGTGTTTTCACCACTCCATATTGTTGTGAGGGGGGGGGGGAATTGTTGGTGAATGTATCTGCCTGTATGGGTTTACTGTAAACTGAGAAAACCAAGGTTCCATCAGGCTGCAGGTGACTAGTGTATCTAGGAAAGGGAGGCTGTTGATTTCCTCTTTTTCCAGGGTGAACTTGATTCTGGAGTGTTGGTTGTTTAAGTGTGTAAGGAAGGAGAGGAGTGTTTCAGAGCCATGTGGCCAAATAGTGAACACATCATCAACATAGCAGAGCCATATGGTTGGTTTTTGTGGGGCAGAGGCTAAGGCTTTTTCTTCAAAGGTCTCCATAAAGAAATTGGCCAAGGGTGGGGAGAGTGGTGAACCCTCTATTTGTTTGTAGAATTTTCTCTGCCAAACGAAATAGCCTGAGTTCATTGTGAGCTGAAATAGGGCTGAGATATCGGGAGAAAATTTAGCTTGGATTATCTCTAAAGTTTCCTTGAGTGGGACATTTGTGAATAAGAAGGAGACGTCAAAGCTGACCATTATGTCAGTATGTTGAAATGTAAGGTTTTCTATGCTGGCTTTGAAGTGGGCTGAGTTTTTTATGTGTGATGGTGTGTTGCCAGTATAGTGTGCGAGCTCTTTGGCCAAATGTTTAGCTAATTTGTATGTGGGGGAATCAATGCCATCCATTATGGGACGTAATGGCACATTTTCTTTATGTATTTTTGGGAGTCCGTAAATACGGGGGGGGGGGGGTATAGAGTTAAACGGCTTTAATCTGTTGGTAACTTCTACAGGCCAAGAAGTAACTTTCTTAAGGAGCCTGTGAAGTTTTCTGATTTGTGAGTTAGTGGGATTATATTCGATAGGGAGGTAAGTAGCCCAATCTAATAGAAGAGCATTAAGCTTACTGCTCTTCTATTAGATCGGGCTACTTACCTCCCTATCGAATATAATCCCACCAACTCACAAATCAGAAAACTTCACAGGCTCCTTAAGAAAGTTACTTCTTGGCCTGTAGAAGTTACCAACAGATTAAAGTCGTTTAACTCTATACCCCACCCCCCCGTATTTACGGACTCCCAAAAATACATAAAGAAAATGTGCCATTACGTCCCATAATGGATGGCATTGATTCCCCCACATACAAATTAGCTAAACATTTGGCCAAAGAGCTCGCACACTATACTGGCAACACACCATCACACATAAAAAAAAAACTCAGCCCGCTTCAAAGCCAGCATAGAAAACCTTACATTTCAACATACTGACATAATGGTCAGCTTTGATGTCTCCTTCTTATTCACAAATGTCCCACTCAAGGAAACTTTAGAGATAATCCAAGCTAAATTTTCTCCCGATATCTCAGCCCTATTTCAGCTCACAATGAACTCGGGCTATTTCGTTTGGCAGAGAAAATTCTACAAACAAATAGAGGGGACAGCCATGGGTTCACCACTCTCCCCACCCTTGGCCAATTTCTTTATGGAGACCTTTGAAGAAAAAGCCTTAGCCTCTGCCCCACAAAAACCAACCATATTTCTCCGTTACGTTGATGATGTGTTCGCTATTTGGCCACATGGTTCTGAAACACTCCTCTCCTTCCTTACACACTTAAACAACCAACACTCCAGAATCAAGTTCACCCTGGAAAAAGAGGAAAACAACAGCCTCCCTTTCCTAGATACACTAGTCACCTGCCAGCCTGATGGAACCTTGGTTTTCTCAGTTTATAGAAAACCCACCCATACAGGCAGATACATTCACCAACAATCCCCTCCCCCCCTCACAACAATATGGAGTGGTGAAAACACTATACAACAGGGCTAAACTAATCTGTTCTAACAACATGGCCCTAAACACTGAACTAAATCACATCCTCAACACTTTCTCAGCCAATGGCTACACCCCCCCCCAAAAAAATATATTAAAACCTACAAAACCACAGCCCCCCCCTCCACAACAAAGATTACTCTAAATTCATCACCATTCCCTACATCCGAGGCACTTCGGGAAAAAAATTACCAAAATTTTAAAAAAACATGACCTCACCTCCTGTTACAGGCCTTACAGAAAATTGGCATCCCTTATCCACTCCACGAAAGACACCACTTCCCCTAGACCTACCTGGTGTATACCAGGTCCCTTGCAGTTGTAAACTGTTGTACTTTGGCCAAACAGGCAGGACAGCAAATATCAGAATTTCTGAACACAAGGACTACATTCGGTTTCACAAATACAGCCATTCTGGTCTTGCAGACCATGCTCTAGATACATGCCACAGAATACAGTGGAAGAAAGCTACAGTAATACACCATAGCAAATACAAATTCGAAAGACTATTTATGGAATCAGCCTCAGCCCTAAGAAACTCGCCAAACCTCAACAAATTTGGTTGTATGCGACTGCCCCAAATTTGGGAGTCATACATCAGCAGACCTTCAGCCCAACAGCCAAACAGTCCTGATGGTGCCCTCTACTTAGCCCACTAGAGGGCACCATCAGGACTTCTAGGAGAACGATAGCTTCATATCTTCATTCTCAGTTACTGTGTTGTAGTGCCTGCATGCACGTTCCTTTTGAAAATGGCAACGTGACATTGTTGAAATATCGGAGATATTTATTAACGTATAATTTAATTTATATTCGGATCTACGTTGTTCAATTCCCTAAGTGATTTAGAAATGCATAAGGCTGTCTACGAGATTTAGCATGAGTTATGGGTGGTGTTCTCAGAGTTAAATTAGGCATCATGGAAGAGATGATGCCTAATTTAACATCCTGACTTTTCTTGTTGAGGATTGGCTTTAAAACAGTTACTCCACATACTGGTTGCTAATAGTATACTGAACTACACGGAACCTAATAGTAACATTGAATTGACAATTATAGATGGTCAAGTGACTAATTTTGATGCCATTGTTTGTTTCAGGTACCCTTGGAGGTAGGGAGTCCTATAGGGTACTGCCAAAGCCATAGTTGCAGAGGTGTTGTATTAAGTCTCCATGTATATGGCTTAGTAAAGAATCTTTTGCTGTATATTTCATGTACTTTGCAACTCAAACTACAACCTTAAGAAATCAAAGATAAATAGATTACAAAAAAAGCTGAACCGCCCAGATTCACTTCATAATTAAATGTGATCTTAGATTTCATTTCATTTATGTTCATTTCAATTTAATCTACAAAACCACACTTCCTCCTCCTCCTAATATAAACTTAAAATTTTTGTTTCTTCAATCATTACTCATCTCATATTTCCCAGTTACACAGATCTTGTAGTTGGCATTTGTGCATATGTTTGCCTTTATGTACTGTGTAAGAGAGAGTTTTCTTCTTATAATATTCTCTTTTTGATTTTTGGCTAAAAATCTCTTTCTAATAGTGAAGTCATCCTTAGAGATTTTAATGTTCATAATTCTAGCTGGCTTTCCTTTTTCAGCTGCACTCCATCCATCAGGTAGAGTTGTTGACATATCATTTGTATTGGCTATGTATTTTACATGTGCCTATCATAATACTGCATACTAACTGCCATCCAGAAACAATTCTGTGCTAGATAATTCCACATCCAGAATTCTCTCTTTTGACCTTCTGTGGCTTAGGATTTCAATGCCTAAGTATTGTCTTTATTGCTCTTCAGATTCTGAAAAATTCTTTTGTCTTCTATCCCTGAAGCTAAATTAAAATTGTAGACCACTTAAAACTTGTTATACTCACTTAAATATTACTTAATTGTAAGTTTTCTTTTTGATGATATTTTCATGGATATTCTAGCATCTGAATACTTCTGGAATAAGCTTAATGGAAAAACTAGAATAATGAGATGCTAGGATGGAAAAAAGAAGTACGCTGACATGTAGGGATAAGAAGGGGGGGGGTTGTGCCACTGTGTAAAGCACTTGTTAGAGCACAGCTGGACTCTTTTGCTCAGATTTGGTCACCTGGTTTTTATTGTGATGTGGAAAAATTGCAGAGGATCCAGAAATGAGAGACTAAGACAATATCAGTACTCTGGAATGTTGGGTATGGAGAGAGGCTGAAGGAATGTGGATTTCAGAGTTTGGTGTAGGAGAAAAAGAAGACATATGATAGAGACGTTTAAGTTAGTGAGAGGACTTGATTGGATTAATGCAGAGGGCTTTATAAAAAGAGTAGGTGAGAGGAGAAGATCCAGAGGCCATCATGCTAGAGGCTTAATGAAGTGAAACAGCACTGAGAAAGGATTAAAAATATTTAATTCTTCCAATATTTCATCTCAATCATTGAGATATCATCAAGGAGTACAATATGGGACTTGTAACACAAAGGCAACACAAAACTAAGTGAATCACGTGGAAGAAAGATTAGAATCCTAGGTAGGATTCTCTCTCTCTCCGGGAGGCCTTATTGGAGGCCTAGAATGTAAACTGGGATCTCAAAGTATTAGTGTTTCACATATTTTGAGACATTTAATGCAGCCATATTTAGTCTGATTTCTGAGATCAGCTGCAGAATCCAAAAATAGTCTTTCTCTTCTCAATATAGTGTGATGGAGCAAAATGGTCTTTTTCTAATTGACACTATGAGCTGTATCTAAAGCATGGTCCACAAGGCCTAATTGACCATAGTCATGACTACAGATGTATTTTTTGTGTTCTTCCATGCAGACGCTGGATGATCTTCCTGTCTGTCTCTAGTAGGCCAACGTGCAGGAACATGGCACTTAATATACTCCAGGCATAGAGAGAGAGGGTGATGATCTTTAGTAAAATGTTTAAGGGTAGCAAGCTTTCGCTAGGGATTGAAAGCCATGCAGAGAGTGTATTTTTTTTAATACTCTTACTAGTTTTTCTGAAGTACCTCTCACATAGGGGAATGATGATAGTATTACTGAAATCTTTCTGAGGAGAAGGTCGAGGATTGGGAAAGGGATGGATCATTTTTTTGATAAGGTGTCATTTAAGGGAATAATGGTGAACAGTGAGGTGATATCACAGTTAACCAAAATATCTGTATGATTTAACATTAAATTCTCAGTTGAAATTTTAAAATAGATAGTATTTTACATAGGAAGTGGTATGACCAGTGATGGGGGGGGGTAAGCAAGAGAGCTTGTAATTGTTTTGCTAATTCATAGCAATCAGATCTGTAACATCCACTGTTAGTCTTAATGGAGGGAATATGGTTTGTCTATTTTTGGTAATTTGTATATCTGTGGGGTGGGGATATAAGAACTGAAGGGTTTCAGATTTTTTGTGATTTCAGGAGGCCAGGAAGAAACTTTTATGAGCAGACTTCTCAAATTTTTGTTCTGAGATTTGGTGGGATTGTAATCAAAAGATTTGCAGATTACAGGGATCTGTAATCAAAAGAATGTCCAATGCTATCAACATCCCCTCTGTGAGAGACACTTCAGAAAAAATAGCCAGAATCTTTAAAGAAATAAAATCTGCACGGCTTTCAAGCCCTGCCAAAAGCTTGCTACACTTGCTGATCTTCCTGTCTCTCCATAGTAAGCCAACTTGCAGCAACAGGGCACCTTTACTCCAGGCACAGAGAGATAGAGAGGAGAGAGCTGATTTTTAGTAGAACATATATGTTCTACTAAAGATCTACTACTTTCCAAAATATGAGAAACACTAATGCTTTGAGATTTCAGTTTACATCCTAGGCTGCTAATAGTGCCCACATGGGATACCCCACCTAGTTAGGACTTGAATCTTTCAACCACATTTTACTTAGTTTTGTGTTGCCTTTTTATGTATGTTACAAGTCTCATATTGTACTCTTTAATGTCTCAGTAACTGAGACGAAATATTGGAAGAATTAAATAATATTTTTAATCCTCTCTCATTGTTGTTTCACTCCACCAAGCATCTAACATGTTTCTCCCAGCACTTAACACACAAATCAGAGGCCATCCCTTGAAGTTATGTATGAGTGTGACAAGGAAGGGTGTGCAGAGTAGGTTTTTGACATGGAGTATTTTGAGTGAATGGAATGCATTACTGGAATATGTTGTTAATGCAGAGAGTGTTAAGGATTTTAAGATTCAGTATGATTAATAAGTTATGTTATTAATGAGAACCTCCTACGATGAGTCTGCCAACTCTATGAAAGGTATAATAATAAAAGCTGCACTTTGCATCATTCATTTTCTTTCTTTCAGAGTCTAGATTTGTTACCAAAACCTGGTAACCAATCTAGACTCTGATTGGACTAGATAATATATTTAGAGAAAAAATTTATAATGCAGCCATATATTTAGAAGTATGGCAAAATTTAAGTGGTAAGCAGTTTTTTGCACTCTTAAGTATCTGAACACGAGGTTATTTTTCTTGATGACTTGAATTTTCGTAATTCCTTCTAGCTTCCTTTTTCTGCTTCCACTACCCAAGTCAGGGAAAGATGCAGAAGTATTTTCTTTAAGCAAATTAATTTTTTTAGTAGATAAATTTGTTCGAAATAAGGCCCACCACTGCTTATTTTGGAAGGCTGAAGTTGCTTGAAAAATTTTCATCCTTGGTCTCCAGTTTTCTCCAATACTGAAAAATTATTCTGCTTTAATCCCTTAAGCCAAATCAAGTCCGCAACTAATCCTAATGTCTAATGCAAATCATCCATCTACCAGTAGAATATTAGATAACCCTCACTGCTTTCCCAACACCATTCATCTTTTTTTCATAATCATTTCTCCTTTAGTTATGTATGCTGCAGAAATTAGCTCTCCTTTAAGTAATTTAGATTATCTTAAAAAAGGTGCACTCACCACCTTTGGCACTACAACAACACCAGGTAGGACACTTTCCATGACGTCTGTTCTTCCTTTCCATAGACCATGGAACCCTGAGACCCTTAAACAACATTTGATACTTCCTGAGAATCCTTGTAAAATTCAAAGGTACTGCTTACATATGGGATAGGGTTCTTGCAGACAATATAAAGTTGTTGGATGCACAGAGAAATTTTTTAATTTCTTTTTATCACTTTTGGATTTTAGTCATTTATGGATATTGCTTGTAAATCAGCCAGGAGAACACATGCAGTTTACAGTCAAAAAATGCTATTGGTGGTGGGTGGTAGATGGCATTATATATAATTGGTGGATTAAGTAATTGAAGACGGTGAGTTGTCTGCATTAGAGTAGAATGCTTTCCCTCAATGATGCTGTGGACTCCTTGGAGGTGTCATGTAATAATACTGGTAATAATAGCAGAAATTTCCTGTTGAAGTCATTTAGAGGAGCATATGTTGTGAGCTATTATTAAGAGATATTACTCAATATTTTTTGCATGAATGATATGCAGAAGACTGATGCACATAGCATCAGGAAAAAATGGGTTTGTGGTAAACATAGAAAGAGAGAACTGCTACTTTCTTGCTAGAGATGGACATTCAGAAAGGATTATTTTATTTATTTATTTATTATTATTATTTTATAATGAAGTATACTATTTGAGATAGTTTTTTGAGGGTAGATTCATTCTTAGGAAAATGATTGATTTCTTGAAGAAATATTTGCAAAACTTGGTGTTTGTTTCCAAATTGCACATTTGTTTGGTTATAAAAATAAAAACTGCTTGGTGTATACAAAATGTTGTTCCAATGTAGGGTAGTCAGTGATTCTCTGAATTACTAGTTATGATTACCATTGTTACTCAGAGAATTCTGGGTTGTAAGACTGTGTAGTCAGTGAAAATCTCATCTGCCTTTTACCTTGGTGTCGGTTTTTTTTTTATTAATCATCTGACCTCAAACCGTTCACAGGATAAGTTGGTCAGCCCTATGCCCCGGTGTATCCTATGTCCTGTAGTGTTGAGTTCTCAAGGCCAGGTTTGCCTGCTTTGCGGGATGAAAAACCCCAGGATAAACGGGGGGGGGGGGGGGGAACCCTACTGTACACACCCAAGACTGGCTAACTTGGCTATAGCTGAGGATCTTCCTCAGCCATAGCCAAGCTCTTCATGTCACTGACGGGAATCGAACCTAGGACATTCCTTCCCCAGGCATATGGTTGCAAAGCACACAGCCACTAGGCTAACTGGTCAGTGAACATAACAGCGTAAATTTTTCCAGTAGAATACTACTTTGTAATTCTTGATACAAGCCAGACTAGAAGTTCTAGAAAATGTTTAGTATAGAACAGTTTAGAAAATGATCAAGTATAGAACAATTCCATTCAAGTGTGAAGAATCTTGATTCTCCAGACTGGAGCTCTGAGTAAATTTGGAAATTAGTATAAAATGTGTGGGATTAATAAATTTGAAATAAAATATGCACTAAGTTATTGCAAAGATTTCCCACAAATTTGTCTCTTAAAAAAGTTAGCAGGATGTCATTTTGACAATAATCACATCTAAAAGCAGACTTAAGTTCTAATCATCTGTTGTTATTCCAAGCTCATCTGTCTAGGGTAGAGATGCAAAATCTAATGAAATGATTGATCTATTTTTCTTCTGTCGTCATCTCTTTTCTGTTCCCATACTTTGTTATAAGCATCCTCTGACAAAGCATACTACTAGAGAATCTATATTACATTTCCACTATAGGTGAAGCAGTGTTAAGTGAGATGGTAACTATTTTTTGGCATGAATACCACCTTTGGCTTTTATGCAACTTCTACAGTAAACAAGATGATTCTACATGCACTAACATTGAAAATTGTCTTCTATCTGAATATTTGGGATAACATATATATAGGTTAAAGTAATTAGAAGTTATTATGAGTTGTGTATGTGTATAAAATAAATATTTTAATGTAATAATTCATAAAAATTTTATTATTGCAAAGACAAGTGTACAGTTTTTATTTAATGTTCTGATTATTCATCATTAACAATCAGGTAGCACTCAAAGATTTGCACATAAGCATTCTTTATACTTTTACATATTAAACTAATTGATTAAATTTATTTAATTTTTGTATTTTTTAAGCTTGCTATTGAGTGCAGTAAGCAGTGAAGATACTCAAGATCGAACAGACAGAGTAGTTTTAACACCATGGGTTAAATTTCTGTGGGAATCCTACAGACAATGCCTGGAGCTTCTACGAAACAACTCGAGAGTTGAGCGGCTGTATCATGATATTGGGCAACAAGCATTCAAATTTTGCCTGAAATATAGCCGCAAGACAGAATTTCGCAAATTATGTGACAATGTAAGTAATAGTGATGTACTTGAGCATCTCTGATCTGAACTGTTAGTACATAGTGGTTTTTAGATCCTTAAACTGGAATATACAGATTATTTCTTGGTGACATAGCTTTAGCATATAGGTTATAAAGACATTACAGTAGGAGATTTTCACACCTAGTATTGGATGTTTGGACATTGATTTTCACTCATGATACCTTGTACTGGAAACGGGAATATACAGATTATTTCTTGGTGACATAGCTTTAGCATACAGATTATAAAGATTTTTTAAAATCACATTACAGTAGGAGATTTTCACACCTGGTATTGGATGTTTGGACATTGATTTTTACTCATGATACCTTGTAATTGACACTGACCCTACCCAAACACAATAAAAGGCTCCTAAAAATTATTAGATGATGTATCATGACCTCCTGAAACTATATAAAAACTTGAACCATATAATCCGAGGCCTCCCTGGATTTATTAATTACCGAGAATAGACCAACAGAGCATACCTTTGAGAACCACAGTAGGCTGTATGGTTCTTCTACTGGAAAAATATTTAGCCAGAGTGCTTTCACTCATTACTGGCTACACTTCTTCCCATATAAAAAACTATGCACTTCAAACCTTAGCTCATTGGATATGATCTTCAGAGACATTGACATCATGGCTAGTTTTGATATAGCCTCACTATTCACTAATATACCTCTAAAAGAAACACCTCAGAAATCATTTAGACTCTCCATGCTCCAGACAGTTAGCCTTATTTACCTTCACAATGCACTCTGGCTATTTTCCTTGGTACAGAAAAAAACCCTACAAGCAGATTGAAAGCACAGCTCTATCCTCAATCTCTTCATCTTTGCATGGAACATTTTGAAAACATTGATGACATGTTCTGCATTTAGTCATACAGTGGGAATACATTAGAAATGTTTTCAACACACTTCAACAGCCAATACCCAAGGATCTGTTTCACCATTGAAAAGTAAAACAATAACTGTCTGCTTGACGCTTGTTACCCTTGCTACCAAATGATCCTTATCCTTTTCAGTCTACAGAATGGAATAAATACAGCACAAAGAGATTTAATTAAACAGCAGGTTTAATCATTCCAATATTTCGTCTGCCATCAGAGAATCTTCAGGAATACAGTATTAAAATTGTAATAATGCACATGAAGGATATGTGTATTAAAATTGAATATCACACAAGTTAAAAATATAAAAATGAATTAATTTAAATTTAACAAGTTAGTAAAAAGGTCATTTTTGTAAAGTAGTTACTATTGTTTCATTTTTGTATGTTGCAAGTAAGATGTTTTGAAATGTTAGATTTCATCTTTGGTTACTGAGTCTTGCTTAGATATAAAATCAATCTATTTAAGTTAGATGTTAAAGTGTAATTATAGTTTTGTATGAGCTGTCTGAGTTTTGTGATGCTGGTTTTGTTTGGTTGGTATGTAAACAAACGTTTATGAAACATGATCAGGTGCTTAAGGGTCAAAGCTGAATAACTGAGAGGAGACCTCCACATAGCCTTTAAAGGAATGCGGAGAACCGACCAGGGCTTCTGACCTAATGTCCAATCCTCACCTTCTCGTGGTGCACCCTGTTGGGTATCTACAGGGTGTTCGGGATAAATTTGACATATTTATAATTAATTATATTTTTCCGTAAGTTACATGTATTAACACACACTTCTCTTCATTTAAAAGTTTGGACCCTTCTTCATTCACATACAAGATGTCAGAAAGGATGGATAGCTGGAACCCACCTGAATCATGGAAGAGAATAACTTGTATCATGATGATTCGTGCCCGCCATCAAAATAAGGATATTACGACTGCTGCCCAATGCTCCCTGAATACAGTAAAAACAATCAGGCATGAACTAGAGACTTGCAATGGTGACTACGAGGATGTAGCAAGAAGAAAGATCCCTAGCAGATGATCTGATTGCGTTCGTACAGCAGAATTCCTCGCAAATCTGCAGGAACAGGTGTTGAAGAACCCTGGCATTGGAATTCGGGCTTTGTTCGTGGAGTTGCTAACTGTAGTCAAGCCCTGGATAACAAGGGTAGCCAATGGTAGGCCGTATGTATGGCAGCAGGATTCGGCCCCTTGCCACACCTCTGGGAAAAGTCAAAAATGGTTGTCTGAAAATTTCTACGACTTCACCAGTCCAAATGTTTGGCCTCCAAACTCCCCAGACCTTAAGCCCATGGATTATTTTGTATGGGGCGCAGTTGAAAAAGACACCAATCGCACTTCCAGTAATACAAAAGCCCAGTTAATGGATAAAATTAAAACAGTTTTTGCGGCCCTTCCCAGGGAGACTGTAGCATCAGCTTGTTCGAGGTTCCGAAGCAGAATTGAAGCTGTGATCGATGCTAATGGTGGTTATTTTGAGTAAATCTTGTTGATAGTATTGTAATTAACTCTGCCTGTAATGTTTTTTTGTCAATTCATTAAATTTAATAGATACAAAGAAGATTTTCTTTTTCCTTACGAAACTGTCAAATTTATCCCGAACACCCTGTACTTGGATAATGAACGGACGAGGATGGGCTGGCAATTTGGGATTTAGCCGACCAAATTGTATTCTTGTTCGTTAACCAAAATATAGAATGATGGTACAACATGACAAATTTCATGCCGGCTGGGGCGTCGCCCGGTTAAACAAGGCCCCCATTGTTTTCGCCAGGGAACCAGGGCGAACAACGAAAAGTCAGCTACTGGAACAAATCTGAAAACAAACCCCAACTCAACATCACCAGAGTTAAAGATCGGTACTATCAATGTAAGAAGCCTGAATGGCAAAGAAATGGAGCTAGCTGAGGAATTAAATAAGTACCAGATCGACATAATAGGGGTGACTGAAACAAAAAAGACCAAAACTGGTGAGATCTCTCTGAGCAATAAATACAAAATGTTATATTCAGGCAATGACAATCAAGGAAAAGAAGGAGTAGCCATAGTATTCAACACAAAATACGAGGCTGATCTTCTTAAATGGCAGTCAGTCTCAAGTAGAGTAATGTGGGCAAATATGAGATTGGGGAACTGGACAATGAGACTTATTTGTGCCTATGGTTCCACAGAAGGTTCTACTAAGGTAGAAGTGGAGGTATTTTTTGAGGCTTTAGAAAAAGCAACTGACACAATGAAAAATGAAAAGTTGGTCCTTGTTGGGGATCTAAATAGCAGAGTAGGAAATGATTGTGAGACATACAAAAATATTTTGGGAAAATTTGGAGAAAAGAGCAAAGCTAATAATAATGGCAAATATTTGTTGGATTTCTGCTCAAGACATGGACTGGTTATTACTAACACCATGTTCCAACATAAAAATGTGCACAAATTCACATGGAGAGAAGAGGCTAGGAATAAGAAAAGTCTCATTGACTATGTTATTGTTGATAGTGATGTTTTCTCCCTGGTGCAAGACACCAGAGTGTACAGAGGATTTGAAATTGGAAGCGATCACTATTTAGTCTTGAGCAGGATAAAATTGAATTTCATATTGAAAAGAATACCATGTAAGAAAGTTTTAAAGCGAATAAAAGTTGAGCAGCTCTCAGATGTGAACTGTAGGCTAAAATACACAAAGATTATTGAAGAAAAAATGAAAGAGTTTGAGAACAGGAATCAAACCTTGGAGATTCAGTGGCAAACTCTGAAGAAAACATTGATTGATTCTGCCAGAGAGGCATGTGGTGAGGTTATCTGTAAGGATAAAAAAAATCAGAACTCCCTGGTGGACACAGGAAGTTAAAGAGGCAGTGAAGGAAAAGAAGAAAGTATACCAAACGTTCCTGTCAAATAAGTCAGCTTGTGCTCTTAGAGAATATAGAGACAAATGCAAGAATGTTAAACACTGTGTAAAACTAGCTAAACAAAAGTCATGGGAGGACTTTGGCAAGAATATAGAAAATAAATATCAAGAAGGTGGCAAAATATTCTGGAGGTTGTTGAAGAAGCTTAAGAATGGAGGAAAGAGTACTGTAAAAGGAATTAGAGATGATAAAGGTGACATGAAAACGGGAGAAAAAGATATTCTTGAAGTATGTAGTAATTACTTTGAAAATCTACTAAATGAAACAAGCAGTGATGACAGCACAGTAGTAAAAAACACTGACCAGGCATGCAGTCAGAAATACATATCCATACTAGAAGTAGAAAAAGCTATCAAAGGCTTGAAATGTGGAAAGGCAGCAGGAGTAGATGATATTCGACCAGAAATGCTGAAGTATGGTGGTATAAGAGTCTTACAGTGGCTGCACTGCATAGTTCAGAAAGCCTGGACAGAGGGACGAATTCCCGATGACTGGAGTAGAGCTCTCATAGTACCTATATATAAAAAGGGAAATAAAACTGCGTGTGAGAATTACAGAGGTATTTCCCTACTGAGTGTTCCTGGCAAGATCTATGCAAGTATACTTGAGAAACGGTTGAGAAGAATTGTGGAAGAAAAGCTTGGTGAAGAACAAGCTGGATTCAGGCCAAATAGAGGCTGTCAGAATCAGATCTTCACTTTACGACAAATAGTTGAGAAAGCATGGGAATATAACAAAGATCTGTATTTAAGTTTTGTCGATCTGGAAAAGGCATATGACAAGGTGCCAAGAGAGAAGCTATTCAATACGCTGCGGTTATATGGTGTCAATGGGGCATTATATCAAGCAATACTTAGTCTTTATTTGAATTGTAAGTCAGCAGTTAGAATTGAAGGAAGTATAGGAAGATGGTTTAATGTTAAATCTGGTGTGAGACAAGGATGTACATTATCCCCTCTGTTATTCATTATCTATATGGATCACATTATGAAGGAAAGTGGTATTAAACATGATATCAAAATTTGAGATGTTAATGTCAGCTCTTTGCTTTATGCGGATGATGTTATACTTCTAAATAAATCCGCTACAAGTCTGCAAGATTCTCTGACTAAATTGAATAGCTGTTGTAATAGATATGGTATGAAGGTCAGCAATAAAAAGACAAAGACAATGAAAATAGGCAGAATCATTGAAAATGTCAACTGTGTTGTGAATGGAGAACCTGTGGAACAAGTAAAACATTTCAGCTATTTAGGCACGATTTTTACTGAAGATGGTAAATTAAATATAGAAATAGACAACAGAATAAGCAAAGCTGGTATGGTGGGAAGTCAATTGAATAAATTCATATGGAATAAGAGAGAAATTAGTCGGAACACTAAATTAGCTGTATACAAGACAGTGTTCAAACCAGTTTTAACTTATGGATCTGAGAGCTGGGTCAGAAGTAAAACACTTGACCAAAGACTAGAGACCACAGATATGAGAGTCCTGAGAAAGATTATAGACGTGAACAGATGGCATCAATGGCAATATCATATTAAAAACGAGGATATTAGGAAAGAACTTGACATTGTCAGCATCCAGGAATGTGTTAGCAGAGCTAACCTCAGGTGGTATGGTCACTTAAACAGAATGGGCGTGGAAAGATTAGCAAAACAAGTGTTCTCTGGCAGGTTGGCAGCAAAACGACCTAGAGGAAGACCAAGATATAGGTGGATTGATACTGTACAAAGTGCTTTAGACGATAGAAATATAAGATCTGATAATGCTGGAGTCTTGACAAGTAACAGACTGATTTGGAGGAAAATTGTAGATAGGAAATTAATAATGATGTAATTTTTTCATGTAGTACTATCATATCCTGTACACCCCTTGAGGGTACATGGCAGAATTTGATGATGATGATGATGATCAGTAATGAGGTTGCAAAAGTTATCACAGTAATTTATGTTGCATGAATAATTAAATAAACTTACCTAGTGCACAAGATTGTGAAACGAAGAACCTTTATTTCCATTACTTTCATTTTAAAATTATAACTAAATAAACTTTTACGCATTTTATAGAAAGAACGTCACATCAGTATGTTATTTTCAACCACAAAATTAATTAAATAAGATAAGTGAAATTAGGTTTTATTGGTCGGAATTTGATACAACTAGTAACTGACTAGTTTCACCACATTAACTAGTGACTTCTTCTGGGTTTGATGAACATACAAATATAAACTTTAAACAACAAGCTTTGATTATGAATCAATACATAACTGAAAAAATTATATGGAATGCATAGTAACTGTTACACAATATAAATACATGGAGTGTGGATGTTAATCCATGGGTAGTCATTGTTCAGCAGGTGTGACCTATTGTTAGCTGTGAAATTAAACTCTGATGCATGGAGAGATCTTATAAGTGATTTCCAAATGTCACATAGGATCAACCCTTGGTTTCTGTTTAGGGTACCGTGTGAGCAAATTACTACTGTAACTTCTTTTATGTTGTGGAGGCTGTTGTCATCTTCTATGTATGGTATAGAACTTTTATCCTGTTCAATGTTGTGATGAGTGTTTGAAAAATGTAATGCCAATCCTGAACTGTCCTCTCTGTTGTTGTTGATGTTTCCAATGTGCTTGTTTTATCTTATTTCTAGACTTCTTGAAGTTTGTCTGATGTAATTAAGGTCACAAGAACATGGAATGTTGTAAACTCCATGGTGTTTGTTGAAAGCGTTGTGATCTTTAGGTGAGCATAACATATTCCGTACTGTTCTAATCGGTTTGAAGGCTACTCCGATGTCATGGGACCTTGGAGATTGGCAATTTTTGTGAAAGTAGGCCAAGAAAAGGAATGGAAATTGAAATCCTGTAATGAATGTTCTGGGTTTGCTGTAGAGAAGGATTGGAGAAGAGTAGTCTTTTTATTATTTTTTTTAGGATATCCATTGCTGGATATTAATCATTGCTGGTTAATATTTGGAGAATAAAATCTAATTCTTCTGTTAATATTCTTTCATCTCTTATAATAGAGATTTCCCTGTTCTTCAGCATATGTATAATGCTCAATTTCTGTGAAATATGATGTAATGAGAAGTGCAGGTAATGACCTGTGTAGGTCGGCTTACTGTTCACGTTGAGAGAAATACTTTCATCCACTTGTTTCATAATTTAAATGTTCAGAAAAGGTAATTTTTTCATTCACAAGCTCTAAGGTGATGTAATGTAATGAGGAGAAGTGCAGGTAATGACCTGTGTAGGTCGGCTTACGGTACATGTTGAGAGAAATGCTTTCATCCACATGTTTCATAATTCAAATGTCCAGAAAAGGTAATTTTCCTTCATTCACAAGCTCTAAGGTGAACTTGATTTTATGGTGAAACGAGTTTATGGATGCTAGAAAATCATATAACTCTGCTACACTGTGTTTCCATCTTATGAATATGTCGTCAACATATCTCCACCAAATTGACAGTTTAGGATTTTTACGTAATACGATGTCATTTTTGATCTTTTCCATGAATAAGTCCGCACAGCTTGGAGACAGGGCTTGCATTGCAAGGCCCGAAAGTTGTTTGTAGATTTTTCCATTCCATCAGAAAAAAATTGAGACAATGTTTATAGAGTTGGATGATGTCTTGAGGAAACAGATTATCTCTAAGAGCCATAACTTCATTCACTGGGACATATGTAAATAAAGAAATGACATCTAAACTAGCCAGAATGTCTGTTCTTGAGATTTCTCGTAGCTTTTCTGTAAAGTGTTGCGTATTTTTGATATATGCATCTGTGTGTTCTAATGTGTGCTTTTAATAGATGTGCGAGATGTTTAGATAACAACTGAGTTGGCGAGTTGATCCCATCTACAATTGTTGAAGAGGAATATCAGCCTTGTGTACTTTCAGTGATCCATATAAATGTGGAGTTAATGGATGCATGGATTTTAGTTTCTTCCTAAGATCCGTTGGCCATGTAGTCATGTTACTTAGAAGGTTGACAGTAAGTAAATGTGTCAGAAAGTAAAATTGAGATTTTTGACACACAATCCCTCATATTTAAGATAATGGTAAAATTGCCTTTGTCAGCCCTCAGCCTTATGAAATCTTTATTCTTCTTTAAATTAGACAGTGCTCTTTTTTTCTAAGGAGCTAATGTTCTTTTTAGTAGGATGAGAAGACGAGAGAAGAATCGCGGTCTAACCTATATCATTTGCAACAGGTTCAGGTGAAAAGTGAAGGGCCTTTCCGACATTACACAATATCTATTTTAGGTATGTGCTCTGGTGTGACTGCAAAATTAAAACCTTTTTTTAGGATGCTCACTTCTGCAGGTGTTAAATTGTGATCCAAGAAGTTGAAAACAACCTTATTATCAGGAAGGGTAGCTCTCAAATTAAAACTCTTCTTATATAAGGCATTACATTTTTTTTTAATGTGTCTGTTCTTGCTACTTAGGTAAGTACTGTTGTGTGTATCGTTTATCATATTGTCTAGATGGGACCATAGGTAAGCATCTATGCTGTTTGATCTGATGTAGTGTAAATCAAGGCATAATGAATCAACCTGGTTTCGGACAAACCTTGTATTCTTTCGCGTAACATCACTAATGATGTTTTCCAATAGATCTGTTTGACTCTTCTAGAATGGAAGCATTCTTTGAAAATTAAAAACTTTGGAATTATATTGTTGTTCCTACATTTTTTTAGAAATGTAAGTTGGTTTAGAAGTTTGGCTTTCTTGCATTTAAGCTGTTCTAGTTTGATGTCCCCATAGAGTCCGTTCATGATCTGTTCGATCTATTAAACCAGTGTTTCTTAACATGGGTGGTAGCACCCATCCCTGGGGGTGCTGGGAATGCAGGGGGGCAGTAATCATTATAATATTAATAATATAATAAAAGCAAAAAATTGCGTATTTAATCTAGCATCCCTATTTATATTATATGTTTGGCAACACAGTTCGGAATATTGTATGTCTGGCAATCCTGTTCAAATTTATTCGCTACTTATTTTTGCATTGAAAGATAAGTAATTGGGCTACTTTTTGGTCTGAATTTTCTACATTGAAAATAATTAATTTGGGCTGTTTTTAGGAGAATTCACTCCTTTTATAAGCTTTATCTTCTACTTTTCCTATTGCCTATCTGACAATCCTGGTTTGCAGTTTACACCTAGCCCGTGGTATTGTGTGACATGCTTTGTGGATATTATGTAGCACTGTAGCCCATTAAAATGAGAGAAAAAGAAAGTCATCAATATTCAAGTGAATATTTGAAATATGGAGTTATTCCGTCTCTAAATAATGAGCAGTTACTAATGTGCTTAATATGTGAAAAAACTTTTTCAAAGAAAAGAATAAAGCCTTCAAGAATGATTGAGCATTTAAGAAAAGCATCCAAATAAAGCAAAAAAAAAAAAAAGGATGTAGAGTACTTACGCCAATTAAAGACTAAATTTAAAAATTGTCCTGGACTTTAAAGGGTTGGTTGCAAAACAAAGTAACCAACAAGAGAAGGGACTTGTTGTGTCTTACAAAATTTCAAAATTAATTGCCAAATGTGAAAAGCCATATACTATTGGCGAAACTCTCATCTTACCGGCTATAAATGAAGTTTTAAATATGATGATTGTTACAGGTAAAAGTAATACCACATTGTCAATTCCTCTCGGCAATAGTTCCGTATCAACAAGAATTGATGAAATGGCAAAGGACATTGAAAAAAAAAAAAAAAACTTAGCGATGATTTGAAAACCATAGAATTTTCTTTGCAACTCAATGAGACAACTTTACTTGACAACAAAGCTTTGTTAATAGCCTACATGAGTTATGTAAATAGTAATGAAGAAATTATTGAAGAGTTTCTATTTGCGCAACAACTGAAAATTGACACAAAAGGTTCTACAATTTTTAAGGTTGTTAAAGACTTTTTAAATGCTAAAAAAACTGCTAAAATGCTGGTGCTCCATCAGTATGCAACTGATGGAGCACCAGCTATGATTAGTCGTCACTGTGGATTCATAGTACATTTAAAAGAAGCAGTTCCAAATATCTTTACAATTCACTGCATTCTTCATAGACAGCACTTAGATGCAAAATATCTTAATGGTAGATTACATAAGACTTGGATGATGTTATTAAAGCAGTGAATAAAATAAAGCCTAGTCATTGAATACCCATATTTTTCAGGAACTTTTCCATGAAAATGAAGAATTTGGGCATCTTTTGCTTCACACTGAAGTTAGATGGCTCGTAAATGGAAACTGTCTGCAATGCTTTAATGATCTCTACAATACTGTTTTGGAATTTCTTAATTCATGTGATGAGAACATGTGTAATGCTCAAAAAAAAAAGAAAAGGTTGATATTGCATATCTTTCCGATATTTTCACCAAATCAAATGAGGTTAACAACAAATTGCAAGGAATCAACATGAATCTTATTAAAGCATAGGGAATTATAAATGCTTTTATTGGCAAATTACCATTTTACAAGCAGAGTATTGCAAGACAAGGTTTTCTGCAGTTCCTGAGTGGTGTTTGCCTTTGTATTCCCACTTGCGGTAGTCCTAAATTAGTAATGCATCCTAAAGGCAAACCTCTGAGAAGCTCTGATAAGTGCATCATACGAAATGTTTACGCTGGTTTTCGGATGAGAAATCCTGATGAAACAGTGGGCAATATTGTGAAGCGAACAGCAGAACTTACAGGTGTAAGCAAGATGACAGTATACTACACGAAGAAATGACTGACCACAACAGGACAACTGCATATGCCAGTGAAGAAGAGGCCTAGCGCTGTAGGACCACTCACACGCTTGGTGAAATACGACGAGTTTATGCTGTCAGCAATTCGTCAGAAAGCACACGATTTCATCTGAAAGAACGAAATCCCTATGATATATAAGGTAATGACTGCTATAAACAATGATGATCTCCCTCACATTTCATTAACAACAACTTACCAGTTGTTAAAGGACCTTGGTTTTGTTTACGCCATAAGAAAGCAATCATCGGCATTACTTGAAAAGGAAGATATAATTTTATGGCATTGCCAGTATTTGTATTCTATCAGAAAATATCATAGCGAGGGAAGAAAAATTTATTATACAGATGAAACCTGGGTGAATGCTAGTCACATTCACTAAAGTTCTTCAGGACACTACAGTAAAAAGTGCTTGTCAAGAATTTTTGTTGGGATTAACAACAGGCCTGAAAGCACCTAGTGGAAAGGGGTCATGTATAATCATAAAGGATGCTGGCAGTGAAGATGGATTTGTACCAGGGGACCCTTGAAATGTTATGAGCACAGAAATCATAAAGAAATGGATGGAAAGCACTATGAACATTGATTCACGAACATTTTTTGCCAAACATTGAGCCTAACAGTGTTATTGTAATGGACAATGCGTGTTACCATTTTGTCTGACTGGAAAATGTGCCATCTCATGGCTACACGCAAACAGGACATTCAGAAGTGGCTGAAGAAAAAGGGAATCAGTTTTACTTCGGATATAGTGAAAACAGAACTATCGAACTTGATCGCAAATGTCAAAAGTCAGTTTCAAAATTATCGCATTGTGACAGTATTGGCGAACAGCAAGGACAGGCAGTGATTAGTCTTCCACCATTGTGAACTGAACCCCATCAAACTCATCTGGGCACAAATTGAGGGACATGTCGCAGCTAAAAATACAACTTCCAAAATTTCAGATGTTGAAAGACTGATCATGGAAGGATTTCAAAAAATTACTGAGTGCACATGGAAAAGTTTGCTTAACCCATGTTACTGAAGAAGAAAATTTCTGCGCCACTGATGGAATAATGATAGATGAGGTAGTGGAAAACGTGTGTTTCACGGTAGATGATAGCTCTGAATCTTTATTTAGTGAAGATGCACAATCTGATGATACTGCCCACAGCCTGAGTGGTGTTGAGGAGCTTCCTCGTTAAATTAATGAAGGGATAAGAGTGTTTATGTATATATTATTGTAATAAAATGTCATGTTTGGAAATGTGCATTGTGACAAGTGAAGTTTACTTCATAACGTAAACAATCCCTGCTTATCTTAATCCAGTTTATAATAAACTATATGACATCTACTTTGTTACAGCCTATCAGTTAATTCCAGAAAATATAGAGTCATCTTGGCCATGCAATTTCATATTAGCAATCATAATGTAATGTTATACATAGAATGGTGTGATTCGGGCAGTGATGGCTTTTAGGGGATTTTTTACACATGTGCTTAGTAACAAACGTGAAGCACTTCACTGGGCACTACCTTCAGAAGCGGTATGGCCTGTAGTATATTTCTTTACTTCCAAAATAACCTGAAAAAAGAGTATTTTTTTTTGCTTGGAGAGTGGTGAATGTGTGGAATAGGTTGCCAAAGTCTGCTGTGAGTGCCACGAACTGTGAATGAACTAAAAGTATATTAAATACTGAACAAATATTAGATAGTGCTTGACATGATGTTTAGGGCCACCCTCAACGAGTCTGAAGACTCGTTGAGGGTGGCTCTAAACATCATGTATAACAACATCAAATATAATTATGTTTGTCAAGCATCATTTGTATATCATGTCAAGCACTATCTAATATTTGCTCAGTATTTATACTTTGTTTTGAGTTCATTCACAGTCATGGCACCCACAGCAGACTTTGGCAATCTATTCCACTCATTACCACTCTTCAAACAAAAAACCTATTTCTAACATCCTTGTTTACTACACTCTTACTCATTTTCCAAGGATGGCCCCTAGTTGTTCCACCACCAGACCTGTTCTGAAAATTTTCCTCTGAATTAATCTTGTAAAAACCCCTCAGCATGTCTCAATCATATCACCTCTTTTCTGCCTGTCCACTGGTTTCTGTAACCGACAATTCTTCAACCTGTTATTGTTAGGTTCTTTCCATAGACCTGCTACCATCTTGGTCTGTCTCTGGATCCTCTTCCTAATCGCCAAGAAACCCTGGTGACCAGATCTATGCACAGTAGTCAAGATGGAGGTCTTATCAAGGCTAAATAAAGAGGAATAATAACCTGCTTGTCTCTGCTCATCAAAGTATTAATATGATGAACTGCTTTAGCCACTTTCGGCCATGTGCCCTCTAGACCTTAACTACCTATCCACTAACACTTCTGAATCTCTGGCTTTGTCAGTTTACATGACCATAATCTTTTCACCTCAAAATCCATATCATTACACTTTGTCACATTAAACTGATATCCATTCTCCTTTGCGCAGATTGCCAGTCTATCCAAACCATCTTGCAAAATTTTAACATAATCTGTATTAACCATTGCTCTACCCAGCTTTGCATCATTACATAGAAAATGTCAGATGTCAGGTTGACAATCATTAACCCTTCCAAATCTCTGGAAGGGTTATTGATTATATTGACAGCACTGTGGAGCTACATCAAACAACTGAACAGTTCCTCTCATAACCTCTATATAATTAATGTACAGAGCCTCCGTAGCTCAGTCAGTATAGACGAAGCCCTTTGGTTGGAAAGACCTGGGTTTGATTCCCTTCAGTGATGTGAAGAACCTTTATTTGGTCTCTTTTGACGAAAAGTGAGCTAGCTGGTCCATAGGGTTTTTCATTCCCCTAGAACAAGCAAACCGGCCCCGTTAACACACACGGATTATGGTTATGAATACGTCCCAGCCGTATGCCGGTCCTGAATCCAGATAAAATGAGGGGTTTGGGAAAGTAACTGTGAACTATCTTGTAAAAATCGAACCAGGAAAAACTTTATTATAAAACACTGTATTATGAAACATGAAAGCATGTGGACAAGCCTACAAAGTCATCTGGGGTCGGAAACGACGGAACTGATGAACCACCACCATTATTATGTACAAATTAAACTGTAGTGGCCCAAGAACAGAGCACTGTGCCATGTCATGCCACTAGTCACAGGCCTTCTTCTGGACTCAACCCCTGAATAAACTACTCTCTGATATCTCTCCACCAACCATCCTCTTATCCATCTCTCCAACCTTATATTCATCCCCGTGTGCTACAGTTTATTTATTAGAATTGCATGTGGTATCCTGTCAGAGGCGTTCATAAAGTCCTGCAGTATCACTAAACTCATTCATTACCTTTAGCTCAGCTGTCACTGTATTATAAAACATATAAAACATGAGCAAGTTACTGAGGCATGATTTGATGTTGTATATATTTGTGTTTTTTAAAGATTTTTATTTTGGCTAAAATGTGTTTGAAGAATCATTCTCTTAATGAGTTTAAAGGTTATTAAGGTTAATTTAGGAGGTTAAGTTACATAATGAAATATCCTAGGTTATGAACCTGTTTTGCAAAGTTTTCTAAGAATTTATTTTGTGTTTACTTTTTATTTTGAATTTAAGAGTTTTAACCACTCAGAATGTGTGAGGAAAGTAAATAAAAATATATACACCACCACATATCACACACACAAAAAAAAAAATAAACAAAATACAAAAAGAAATAAGACTATTTTAAGCTTAAAGTCACATGGAGTGGGTACTTTTGGCTAGCCTTAGATGCTGGACAGGGAAGCCTAAGAATTAGTTTCCAAAATCTTGGGAAGTTTAACACAACGATATTTATTTAGATTAGGCTGCCTTTTTAATTCTGCTGTTGATTCTAAAAAGAGTCTCAAGTTGTTATTTGCTATGATGAACCATAGTAGGTTTTTCCCATCTGATCCTGCACAAGGTGTCCATGACATGGTCAGCTACGCCTGACTTGCCATAATTGTGGTGGTTGATGTATTTCTTGTGTTTAGCCAAGGTGGATGTTGGCAGATCGTCCAGTTTGACCATAAAATGATTGGTTGTAAAAACAAGGAACCTTCTAAACACCTGAAACAGAAAAGGAGGAAGAGAATCCTTAGAGAGCAGAGAAGTGAGGCCAGCTTCAAATGAAGCTTGAAAGCAGCAGAGGTTACATTTCTTTCAAGTTCTGGTTATTTTTTCTGGGCATTTTCTTGGATATAGGGAATAGCAATAGCATTACTGGTGAAAAACCCAGTTTGTTGATTTTTTTGCATTATAACCATTAGACAGGAGGGTCTATAGAGTAAAGAAGTTCAGCTATAATAAAAGCCACGGTAGAACAGAAGTTGGAGGCTTTGCTTGCAGACAATGGTTTTGATGACATATCATCGAGAGAGGGGGGATGATGATGAAGGTTATGTATTTTATTTGTGTGGGTGGGTTTTTTGTAACTCATGAAAGAAATAAAGTGCCATTGGACATGTGATTAGAAGATAAAATAAAAAAGCCTATTTTATTTTTCTATAGTGAGTTTCTGGGCTGCTGGCTGTTGAGGTGGAGAAAAGAGTAATATTTCTGAGCCATGTGGCCATATAGAGAACACATTGACAATGTATATCTTAGATAGAAGGTTTGAAATAGCAATACAAAGAGCCTGGTTATCAAAATGCTCCATATAGAAATTGTCCAGAGGAGGGGAGAACCCATGGATGTAACTTCTTTCTGTTTATATAAGGTGTTCTTTCAAGAGAAATAACCAGTATGGATGGTGGAATCATAGATAAGTGATGATAGGTGGGAGGTGAGAAGCATTTTCAATAAATTTAAGTGTGTCAGAAAGGGGGATATTCAAAAATAATGAGGTGACATCAAAACTCACAAGGTTTTCCTTCATAGTTACATGGTGATATTCATTATTAAAAAAATTATGGAAACAACTGTTGTGTTATAATAAAACTTCAGTTTAATATAAAGTAAAATAATCACCAGACGTTTTGACCTTCATATCAAGGTCATCACCTGGAGTATACACAATATATACAAAGAAACAAGCTACATTATGGTCTACATAGTATGCTAAAGTCACATTAATTTGGTTGTAAACACTACTGCCTGACCTCTGGTAAAAAAAATACTTTACTTCATCAGAGCTAGACTCCTGTTATTGTAATTATTATTATTATCTGTTTGGTTACAAATCATTAAGCTAGAGAGCAACATGCTCTTGCATAATTATACAAATCATAAATTAAATCAACAGAAAAATCAAAAACTATGGCCTTTAAAGGACAAGATCCAACAACAACTAAAATAGTGATAGATAAGATCTTAGAACAGGTGAATTCATTTAACTACCTAGGATGTATGATCACATATGAAAAAGATATAAACGTAAAAATTGCAAAATATTTAAAAATAAGAAGTGTAATTAAACTCTATATTTAAACCAAACATAGTTCAAAAACAAACTAGACTAAAAGTATACAATACATTAGCCCTACCAGTCTTAATGTATGGAAGCAAAATCTGGACAATAAAACAAAAAGACAAAGATTAACAACAGCAGAAGTGAAGTTTATGAGAAAAACTGCAAAGTATACCCTATTTGATCACAAATGAAATGAAGAAATTATGAAAGAATTAAACCAAGAACCAGTAATAAAAAAAATTAAAAAATATAAACATAAATGGATGGAACACGTTCAAAGAATGAAAACAAAAAGATTACCAAAACAAGCCTTAAAGTACAAGCCATTAGGAAAAAGAATACCAGGACGTCCTCTTAAAAGATTCCTTGATGATTTCTAAGGCCGCAACAGGCCATGCTAGGCCTAAATCCTTGACATGCATGATGATGATGATAAATTAAAACATTGTAGATGGTGGCCATTAAGGGCTGAAATTATTGCTTAAATGCCTAAAGTAAGGGTTTGCTGGAAAACTTGAACTTAAGTGGACTGAATGTGTGCCATCCATATTCTTAAGATTTTTATGCCACCATTATTGTTTAGATTAGGATGAGTGATCAAAATTTCATAGGTTTCTTTAAATTTATGTTCTAAGTTTTTGTATGATGTTAGGTACTTTTCCAGTCAATTTCGTGTAGGGTGTTAAGAGCATGATCCGAGAGGCCCTGCTTTAACAAAATTATTAAATTTAATACATTGTTTGTGTTATTTTTTTAAGGATAAGAATTGTGCATCCAGTTTCACCACTATAAGGTAAGTTACAGGTGCAATGGATTCGGCATACTCCAGGGTGAGCTGGAGAGGGCTCCTTGGACGAGTTGAATATGTTTTTTAATTTTATAGATGGTTTAAAAATAGCATTAAGATTGTAATGGTGTGGAGTTCTGTGTATTTTATCTGATAACCCTTTAATGTATGGGGTAGCTATGATTTTACTATTATCTATATTATTTGCATTTTTTAATGAAGTTTTATGAAGAACTTTGTTGATGGTATTTTTGCTATAGCCATTATAAATTTATTGTTAATAATTTGTAATTGTTGTTTAGGAGCTTGTTCATTACACAAAATTATTATAGCTCTGTTTTTGAGGTTGTTAATCACTCAAAGTTTTTGTGAAGGGTGGTGATAGGAGTTGGCATGTATATATATTGGCCAGAATGTGTAGGCTTGCATTAGACATCATCATTGTTTAAATTGCTATCATTATTTAAATTTGTGTAAAACTAAATTTTGGATTAAAGATGTGAAATGAGTGGAATTAAAGTTTAACTGACTGTTCGACTAATCTAAATGGAGGGGGGGGTCAGTAGCATTACTATCTGACAGGGAGAGGGTAATCAAATTTGTGAATTTTAGACAATCTGTATATCTGGAGAAGAGAACTAAAATAAAAGGTTTGAATTTTTTAACAACTGCAGGAGGTCAAGATATGACATTTTTAGAAGCCTTTTTAACCTTTTTTCCCCCTTGAAAATTGGCAGGATCGCAATTCTGCCCAACATTTAACGCTAGACAACAGCATCCATATATTTCTGAAGATATCTTTGTGACAGATGAAATATCAGGACAATTAAACCTGTGATGTAATTTCTCTTTGTGCTGTTGTTAGATCGTACTCCCTTGTTTTTGATCTGCCATCTTGTTTTAACTCTGTTCTTAAACATGTAATAAGTTGCTGGTTGATTACTAATTTGAATATAGAGAAATTTATATTTTTAAACTGCATCAACTAATTTTATATCAACATTATTTCTTATGTAGACCAAGTTTATCTCTTATCTTTAAAGCTCCCGCTAGGTCTGATATTTCATGAACGGTGCAGTAAAAGAGATTCAGGCAAACACAATTTTAAAATCATCAAAACAAAGCATTTAATTCAGGGTTATATATTATACATATAAACTCAATTCTGAAAACAAGATAATATAAATGTCTTAGCTTAAATGTCCACAAAATCTTACAAATTTGGTCTATGGGCATTCTGCTATCAGACTTATAGCTTTCACAATATTAAAATAACCTTTAATAGAGTTCAATATCACAAAATCTCTTAGACAAATTTTACTATTATCACACAGTCAGTAAAGTCCCAATAAATTAATGGTGGCAACAACTGCTTCATGATTATACACTTTCACACTTCATACTCCGGCTGAGTTCAGCAAAAAACGTTATAGTTAATGTGGAGAATAACAGGAGGAATTACACATATATCTCTGCACTGAAGTAACATAAAATTGGACAGTTCTTACCAGATAAATCCTTTGCTTATCAGTTTCACTATGGGTTTCACTCATCAGTTTCACTTTATAACTATATTTACTTTGCACACTATGGCAACACTATTTAGAATAAATCTTCTCAATGATAACTGAACTATTAATGGTTGTACTTCACGTGTATAAAACATACTTGGATAAAGGAAAATGCTCACTCCTTCACTCCATGACAACAATCACTTCACTAACACTATTCGACTAATTCAGCTCTCTGTTAAAGTTCCATGAAACTAATGGAACACGTAGTAATTCTTTAACTTCAAGAATTATTCTCAGTTGCCTATTACTTTCCCGGTCCTCAAATAGTCCAACCACAGCACTTAATTCTTATTACTACAGCCTCTTACTTTACTCCGTGCTGCTAAATAGCTATCTCCTCATCTCTTCTTAAATGGGAATTAAGTGTTGTAATTAGCATTACTACAGCCTCTTACTTTACTCAGTGTTGCTAATAAGCTATCTCCTCATCTCTTTTTAATCTAATTACAGCACCTAATTTCTATTACTACAGCCTCTTACTTTACTCCGTGCTGCCATGAGTGCTCCCTGCTTCCCACCTCTCCGCACTGTCGTGAGTGCTTCCCCCCCCCTCTCTCTCTTCACCGCACTATCATGAATGCTTCTGGTCTACTGATCCCCTGTATACGCTCGCTTTTCGCTTATGTACCTTCAATTTCTTTCCCACCAAAACTTGTTCTCACAGTCTAGCTCGTATCAATTCCATCTCCATTTGAATACCATAGCTCACGTGCCACCACGCTCGCGCTATCTAGTTTTAATTCCGTCTCCACGACAACAATCAAAATAAAACATAAGTATAAGCATTACATAACATTTTTCCTTTACATGCAGTAATGAAAATTAATAAAAAAAAATTATTATAGTTATTACTTAAATTTACCTTCACCTTCATTCAAAATAACAAAAAAACAAAACATATATTACAGTTCACATAAGGCTCATAAAGTTACATACATACAATTTCTTATAATATTATTGAAGGAATAAAGTAATAAAATAAATGGCATTTACTACAGAGTCCTTTCATTATTATGACATATCCTAAAAGTATATAATTAATTAATAACTGACAAAATACAGAGCAATTATAAGAGTAATACAGTTTAAGCAAGAAACAATATTTCCAAGTCTTATGTTATAGCAGATCATGTTGGATTCTGAAAGAAATACCAATAACTTTAATTTCTCTTCATTCAGAATCCAACACTGTATTCATTCTGTTAAATTTTATTATGAGTGCAACTATCGCCTAAGCCTAAATGTATGTTGGTAGGTACATCCACCATCATCATCCCTCCCAGTAGTTTTGTGTTATCAAACCTTAGCAAACAGAGCTTGAACCATTTGTTCAGATCACATTATTGTCTGTACTGAAATCAGTCACATTCTGGAAACATTTTTTTTTGCCTATGACTTTCTCCTTAACAAAATCAGCAGAGTTCTCTCTCTTCCCAACTCTCCTCTCCTTCCTGAAAAAAAATAAATAATAATCCAGAATACACTAAATTTATTCACTCCATCCAGAGGCATCTTAAGAAAAATTGCACACATTTTTAAAATGTGTAACATGAAGACATCCTTCAGGCCTTACCAAAAATTAGCTACCCTTATCTGCTCAAACTAAAAATCCTCTTCACCATCTGGACTATCTGCTTTCCCTCTCCCTTGCTTTTGCAAGCTTGGAACTGCCAATATCTGTTTCGAGGAACACAGAAAATACATAATTTAACTCCACTCCAGTAGTTCTGGTAGCAGACTATGTCATGGAGATGAATAACCAGATCCAATGGGGGAAAAGCTCCCTCCTGTATAGAAACAGATTTAAATCAGTGAGACTATTTTTGGAATCTGCCACAGCACTACATTTCCCAAACTGTAACAAATTCAGCTGAATCATATTGCCAGAAATCTGAAAGACCATCATTGAGACCTTCAGCAAGTTTCCATCACCATACCAATAGAGGGTGTCAATTAAGACCACAAGGAAACTGCCTTTTACAATCAACCTGTGTATGCCTTCTTACTAGTGTTCCTGCATGCACATGCTCAGTATGTCTCTGTGTCCATGAAGATTTTGACCAAGGCAAAATATTGACTTAGTAACCTAATTAGCAAAATTTAGTTATTTAGTTATTTAATTATTTAGTTATTTATTTAATTAATAATTAAATAGACATCTTTTATTTCTCTAAACATCAACATGACTATCACATACTACCAGCAGGGTACAGTAAAAATCGGATAATTCAAAAACCCCGTTCTCTGAAGACCAGATGACTTATATACATACACACAAGCTTCCAGTAAGTAGGTTGGGAATGTCACATAGATCAAATAATTTATCTTCTGCTTAAAGGCATACACAGACATTCGTGCTCACAGTGCATTATAGCATTTCTTTCTTAACCATGTAATAAAATAGCCTGTGTTGGCATCTCCTGTTCAGCAAAATAAATAGTTATTTTTGGCTTAAATTCTGATAAAATTTTTTACCATATTTAGAAGAAATAGTTACTGAAGCTTATGTTTGTTATTAAAAATGCCATTTCTTAGATAAAATTAATTCATTATACCTGAGTTTGTTATTATATTTAATATTATTGCATCATTTAGTTTGAAATACATTTATTAGCAACATGTTAAGACATAGATTTTTATAGTTTGTTTCACTATTTTCCCCTCCAACCCTTTTTTTAATAGCTTCGTGCCCATCTTGGTCACATTCATAAGCATCAGAATCAACAAACATCAGTAAACTTGAACAATCCTGAGAGTCAAGCAATGCATTTAGAAACTAGGCTTGTGCAGTTAGATAGTGCTATTCAGATGGAACTTTGGCAGGTATGTTTCTTGTTTCTGCCTAGAATAATTTTTACTTAAATTGATGTCATTGAATATCTTAGTTTTTGACTGAAATTAAATAAGAATTCAGCAATATGGGAAGCTTACTCTATTTCCAAATTTAATATACTTTCTTCACTAAAAACTGTTGAGGATATCATACACTGAAAGGCGTACAAATGATTGGGTGTTAGAAAAGATTAGTAGAATTTTAAGGCTCCTTAAGAATATTGACAGAAGAAAGTTAAAATATTTTGGACACATAGAAAGGATGGAAGGAGGACTTCTCAGAACAGTAATAGAAGGTAAAGTTCCTGGAAAAAGAGGCAGGGGTAGACCATCAATGAGATGGATGGATGGCGTGTGTGGAGTGACTGATCTTCAGAGAATTGAGGCTGCCAGAAGGGCAAACAACAGGACTACATGGCGAGGCCTAGTGTGGAACATCATCGAGCATTGGAGTGACCATACGGCATCTGTAGATGCCCAGTGAACACAGACAGACTGAAAACTGTACCTAAATGGCTGAAATATTTTACCTGTTGTATAGGTTCTTCATTGAGAATGCAGTTGAAGTTTTCTATGTTTCTGCTTAATTTCACAGTTTTAGTCTTTCTTATGGCTGATTTTCATGCCAGATTTGTTACAGATACTGTTCAATTTAGTTCGGAGATTTGTATGTGGATGTTTAGGAGTGCATTATGTACATTAAGCAAAGAGCTAAGTTTATCTCCAATTTTAATATCAGGTTTAATGTCACTTTATAATGCGATCCATATAGATGATGAATAAGAGTGGAGATAATATGCCTCCATGACTTACACCAGAGTTAACATCAAACCATCTTCCTGTATTCCCTTTAAATCTGACTACTGACTTATAACTTAAATATAGATTATGTGCTTTATAATGCTCCATTTACCCCATATAACTGCCGTGTTTTGAAAATCTTTTCTCTGAGCACCTTGTCTTATGCCTTTTTCAGATCTATGAAATTTAAGTACAGATCTTTGTCATATTCCCATGATTTCTCAAATATTTCTTGTAAAGTCAAAATCTGATTTTGACAACTATTTGGCCTGAATGCAGCTCGATCTTCTCTAAATTTCTCTTCCACGATTTTTTTCAACCTCTAAGTTTGCTTGCATAAATCTTACCTTTAACACTAAGCAGAAAGACTCCTCTCTCTCTAATTCTCATATTCAGCTTTAAACCTCCCCCTTTTTTTTTTTTTTTTAAATAGATGGGAACTATGAGAACTTCACTCAAATCATGTGGAATTTGACCTTATTACTTGGTCATCTGAATTATACATTTTAGCCATTGCAAATCTTTTTTTAACTTCCATGTTTAAGTATTCTTGGTTGAATATCGTCTACTCCAAATGGTGGCTTCCTCAGTATGAGGGTGCAGCACCATGTCCTTCCAGTCTTCTGTGTTGGCAGCTCTACTTTTTGTTTCAGCATAGTCAATCTTAAATCATCCATTTCACATTTCGAGTTTTTGTTGGCTTTTTGTACTTCACATACTTCTGTTTTCATTCTTCTTGAAAGTTGTCTGCTACTGTTGTGTCACTATTTGTTTCATTTAAGTGTTTTAAAGTAACTACTCCAGAAATCTTGGATATCCTTATCTTCAGTTTTCATGTTGCCTTTATCATCTTTGATTCCTTTTACAGTACTCTTTCCTTCATTTCTAAGCTTTTTCACTACCTTCCAGAACATTTTCCCACCTTCCTGATATATACTTTCTCTCTTCTTAGAGAAGTCTTCCCATGACTTTTGTTTAGCTACTTTCACATATAGGTTAGCTCTTTTACATTTTTTTCTATATGCTCTTAGGGTATCTGCTGATTTATTTGCAAGGAACTTTCGGAACTTTCTTCTTTTTTAGGACTGCTTCTTTAATTTCTTGTGCCTGTAATGGCATTTTTATTTCCTTACAAACAACTTCACCACATGTGTACCTAACTGAATCAATCAGTCAGTGTTTTCTTCAGAGTTTGCTGCTGAAACTCCAAGATTTTTTTCTTCTTTCCAAACTGTTTAAATTTTTTCTTCAATAATGTTTGTATAGTTGAGTATACAGTTTACCTGTAAAAGTTTCTTCATCATCATGTAGTTTCCTCAATGTGAGGGTGCAAGACTGGAAGCACTATGTCCTTCCAGTCTTCTGTCTTGGCAGCTCTTCTTTTTGTTTCAGCATAGTCACATGATTCTGTTCAAGATCTTAAATCATCAAACCATGTCCTTATTTTTTTATCTCTTGATCATCTTCCCATAATCCTTCCTTCTAAAACTGTTAGTGTTCTCTGTCCTGGTGATCCCCTCAATACATGTCCTGCCAGTCTCATCTTTCTCTTTATCATTTCCTGCAATAAAGATTTCTGTGTTTTCATTCTCAATAGCATCTACATTTGTCACGTGCTCTGTCCATGACATTTTCAGAGCTCTTCTGTAGCACCACATTTCAAAGGCCTCTATCTCTTGTCTTACTCACTTCTTGAATACCCAGGTCTCCCTTTCATATTTGAAAACTGGCCAAACTTATGTTCTTATCTTTTTCTTCTCTGTCTCTATACCCACAGAACTTCTGAGCAGATCTTTATTTTTCCAGAAGCCATATTCAGCTATGGCAGTTCTTATTTTTATTTCTTTATCTTGTTTTCCATCCGAGCCTGTGTAGCGCAGTGGATGTGGTGGTTGCACACCACGGCGCTTGACCGCACGAAGGAAGACTTCTTGGTTTCAAATCTAGTCGGCAACTAGAAGAAATTTTTCTGAGCTTTTTTTCGACTGGTTCCCGAGTTAGTCGATCTCTGGCACAGGCAAGCAGGTTTTTTGTCTCTGAAACTCGTTTTTTTTGTCCCGTAAACTCAAGAAAATCGACCGTAGAACATACATTATCTCAGACATTAAATACGAGTGTTAGGGATGGACCATGAGATGGTGGCACTTGTTGAGCTGTCTCTTCACTGCATGCCACTTAATTAGTGATAGCCTTGGGCCAGCTATCTCTGATTGGCTACCAGTGGAGATTGAATTTTTTTGTTTTTTTTTTTGTTTTCCATCCTCAGTAAAGTAGGTACCTAAATATTTCTATTCTGTTGTATGCTCAATTTTTATATTGTTTATGAATATTTTTGGCTTGGATGTATTTTCTTTTGAAACTCATAAATTTGGTCTTTTTTGCCTTTAAATGTAGGCCAAAATCTTTTACCTTCTTCAATTAGTAGGCACAATAATTTGATTAATTTGTTTCTGTTGTCTGTAATTAGATGTGCTGATATCTTAGATATGCCGATGGTATCATCAGCATATCTGAGATTGTTGTATTTTATACCATTGATACTGATTCCTGTATTTTGTTTTTCAGTCTTTTTCATCACTCTCTCACTGTAGATATTAAATAGATTTGGTGAAAGGTGATGCAGCCCTGTCTCTTTTTATTTTCACTTCATAAGTCTCAGAGTTAAACAGCTGCATTTTTTTGTTTGAAGTAAATATTTTTTTATAAGTTTCTGTACATGATCTTCTAAGTCTAATTTTTTATAATATTAAACAGTTTATTGCGTTTTACTTGATCAAAGGCTTTCTGAAAATCCTAGGAAGCATATGTGTATGTTCCTGTTCTAGTAATATTTTTAGTTCAAGATAGCATTAATGGTTCCCATTCCTCTTCTGAAGCCTTTCTGTTGTTCACTTAGTTCGTCAGATAAGGCTCTTTCAATTTCTATGTTTACAGTGGTTAAAATGATTTTAGATGCATGAGAGAGAGATTAGGCTCACAGTTATATAATCCTCAAATTTTGGGCATTATTTTCTTTGGAATTGGTATGCAGAGCAATGTAAAAGATTCCTGTAATTCTACTGTTTTGTGAATGTGCTGAATGGTGTCCACTAAGTGTGTTATTGTAACTAGTCAAAGCTTTCAGCATTTCTGAAGGGATGCTATCACACCCAGGTGATTTATTATTAGGAAGATTCTTGTTTATGTGTTATCTCATTTCTTGTAGGTAGAGTGGTATCTGTTGTTGCACATAACCTAAGGTGTCGTAAATTGTCGATCTTGTTCTCTTCATCATCATAGAGATTTGATTAATATTCCATCCATCTCTCATTTATCTTTTCATTATCAATGATTATGTTTCCACTCTGTCCTTGATGTTGTTAGATTATGTTCGTTTTGCTTTTCCATTAAGTTCTTTCACTTTCAGGAATGCTTCTCTGTTGGGTTTTTTCGTCATATATTTCGCGATAACATCTGACTGCTTCCAGAACAGTCCGGTTTCATCTACGTTAAAAATCTACTCTAGCAAATGGCCTTCATCTTTTATCATCTCTTTTAGATTTTTCTTGAAAATTTTGGCAGTTTCAAAATTGGAACTGGCAGCTTCTCCCGTTATTATTGTGTTATGTAAGTTAAATCAGCTTTTGAATCGATAAAACCAACCTTTACTAGTGTTAAATGTATGCTCACCCTTCTCTTTTTTTTTGTTAAAATTGTACATTTCATATTAACTGCCCCTTTAGCTGCCTCCATTATTCTTGATTTATCTTTTATAATTGTTGAAACAGTTGAATCCGATAGTTTTTCTTCTCGTTTTACCGACTTTCTTTCCTTTGTCATATGCTTTAATGACCTTCATTTTAACATCTAAACTTAAAGCTTTCCTCGCCTTTTTTATGTTGGAATTTTCATCAGTAGTATTCATCAGCACTTCTCTTACTGGACATGATAGGGTTACGATGAGATACAAAAATTGCAACGAGAGAAACGAACACATCGACTGCTGATTAGCAACTAACGTACTAGAGGCTGTGATAAGCTAGAAGTGGGTGAATCATAGCAGCAGCTATTGTGTAATGGTGATAGGTTTTGCTTGTCATCTAATGGCGACACTGCGATGCGTATACAAAAGCGATAAGAAATATGTATGTATATGCTGGCAGGCAAAGTTAAATTAGAGAATTTTTAATAATTTTTGGCCGTCGTAAGTCGAGTGCTACCTGTTTAACCAAATGAGAAAAACTTCCGACATATACCAAAACTGATCATAATTTTTTTGTATATATTTGTTATCTCTAATGTTTCTTATTAAGTGTATTACTGATTGGGGGAAAAAGAATTATATTCCATCATACTAAAGAAAACCACAGTAGATGTGTGAGTTAGTTCTCTTGTGAAACACAAGAGAACTTGTGAAATATTTATCTGATTTATTGAGACTTTCTTCATTTTGATTTTTTAAAATAAATTTCCTGTGCAATATTTTAAAATTTATTTGTAGGAAGCATATAAAGCCATTGAAGACATTCATGGTCTAATGACATTATCAAAGAAACCTCCAAAAGCTCAGTTAATGGCAAATTATTATCAAAAGTTAGCACTTGTATTTTGGAAAGCTGGAAATTATCTATTTCATGCATCTGCTCTGTTTCGATTGTTTTATCTTTCACGTGAACAGAAGAAAAATATCACACCTGAAGAGATACAAAGGTATGGTTTCTATTTAATTTTCTAATTTTATTTGCTATATATATTTGCTATACTCATGCAATTTTTGATAAAAATCATTGCATGAGTATAAGACTTTCTGCATAGTTATTGACTACATCTTAGTTCAAGGGTATGAAATGAACATCGTAGTTTATTGGTATGAAATGACTCACTACAAGCATATTAATCAACAGTGGTTTAAGTAATACTGCTTACTTTTATGTACTTTTAACATTATATAATTTATATCTTTTTTTTTTTTTTTTTTTCTTTTGAGGTTTGGTAGGATTCTTGTTATAGAGAAGTCTTTAAAAGTTTGGTATGTAAAGGAGTCTTTAAAAAGATTGTTTATTTTTCTTTTACACTCTGTTTGATCCCTGTAACATTTCATTTATCTGCTTTAGTTGTACTGTTTTTTTGTTATACAAGTTTTTTTTTTTTTTTTTTTGACTGACATTTCCTTAGGCAAAATATGCAATATAGGCATAGTATTCCTTTCCTGCATTTGTTTTTATTTGGCCATTGGAGGGTGCCTTATTAGAAAATTTGTTCTTTTCTGTTATTGCAGTGTGAATTGTTTATTCAGCTATCTAATTAAGTGTGTTTGTTTACCTTGTTTGCAATTTTTACTCTGATACTGGTTGGAAATCCAGCAAATAGTAGCAAGTTCGATAAATTATTTTCATCTGGTGTTGTTTATACTATTAAATACTGTTATTCAGCCATGCTTGTTGAGATTAAGAGAGGTACATTTTGTTGCTGGCAACTCCTAAGCATTTCAGATTTCTGATGATTCCTCTCAAAATAAAGCTATTTTCTACATGGTGACACTGTGAAGGGATGTCATAAACATAGTCAGCCAGACCTGACTTGCCATAATGATGGCAGCATATGAATTTCTTGTTCTGTGATTCAGTTAATTTCTTTCTGGTTGTGTAGGAAATGGGCAGTTTGAATGCACATAGCACTTTTAGACACTTATGGATATTCCAGAGTGACAGATGACATTTCCTAACTCTATGCATGAATAGAAATGTAAGAGAGAAGACATCCTAGAATCACTAAACTGGAAATTGACATTATTTTTATATAAATCAGAATTTTTAATTAAGTTTTTTTTTCTTAGCTGGCTGGTATGCTAATGCTAAAAAGTTAGAAAATGATTGTGGACAATCATTATATAGATCATCATCATCAAATTCCTGACATATACCCTCAAGGGATGTACAGGATATGATAGTACTAAATGAAAAATTTACATCATTACTAACTTCCTATCTAATATTTTTCTCCAAATCAGTCTGTTACTTGTCAAGACTGCAATATTATCATTATCAGATCTTATATTTCTATCGTCTAAGCACATTGCACCATATCAATCCACTTATATCTTGGTCTTCCTCTGGGTCGTTTTCCTGCCTGGCAGAGAACACTTTTTTTGCTAATCTTTCCTTGCCCATTCTGTTTAAGTGACAATACCACCTGAGATTAGCTCTGCTAACGCATTCCTGGATGGTGACAATGTCAAGTTCTTTCCTAATATCCTCAATTTTTAATATGATATTGCCATTTATGCCATCTGTTCATGCCTCTAATCTTTCTCAGTACTCTCATATCCGCTGTCTCTAGTCTTTGGTCAAGTGTTTTACTTCTGACCCATCTCCCAGATCCATAAGTTTAAACTGGTTTGAACACTGTCTTGTATACAGTGTTCAAATTATTTAGTTTAGCTAATTTAGTGTTCCGACTAATTTCTCTCTTATTCCATATGAATTTATTCAATTGTCTTCCAACCATACCAACTTTGTTGATTCTGTTGTCTATTTCCATATTTAATTTATCATCTTCAGTAAAAATTGTGCCTAAGTAGCTGAAATGTTTTACTTGTTCCAGAGGTTCCCCGTTCACAACACAGTTGACATTTTCAACAATTCTACCTATTTTCATTGTCTTTATCTTTTTCATGCTGACCTTCATGCCATATCTATTACAACAGTTATTCAATTTAGTCAGGGAATCTTGCAAGTTTGTAGCAGATTTATTTAGAAGTATAACATCATGGGATGCTTAAGGGTCAAAGCTGTATAACTGAGAGGAGACCTCCACATAGCCTTTAAAGGAATGCGGAGAACCGACCAGGGCTTCTGACCTAATGTCCAATCCTCAATTTCTCGTGATGCACCCTGTTGGGTATCTACTTGGATACTGAACGAATGAGGATGGACTGCCAATTTGGGCTTTAGGCGACCAAATTGTATTCTTATTGGTTAAACCAAAATAAAAAATGAGGGTACGACATGACAAAATTTCATTCCATCTGGGGCGTCGCCCGTTTAAACAAGGCTCCCGTTGTTTTCGCCAGGGAAGAAGGGCGAACAGCGAAAAGTCAGCTACTGGAACAAATCTGAAAGCACACCCCAATTCAACATCACCAGAGTTAAAGATTGGTACTATCAACATAAGAAGCCTGAATGGCTAAGAAATGGAGCTAGCTGAGGAATTAGATAAGTACCAGATCGACATAATAGGGGGTGACTGAAACAAAAAAGACAAAAACTGGTGAGATCTTTCTCAACAATAATTACAAAATGTTATATTCAGGAAATGACAATCAAGGAAAAGGAGTAGCCATAGTATTCAACACAAAATACGAGGCTAATCTTCTTGAATGGCAGGCAGTCTCGAGTAGAGTGATGTGGGCAAATATCAGAATGGGGAAACTGGACATTGAGACTTCTTTGTGTGCCTATGGTTCCACAGAAGGCTCTACTAAGGCAGAAGTGGAGGAATTTTTTGAGTCTCTAGAGCAAGCTAGTGACACAATGAAAAAGGAAACGTTGGTCCTTGTTGGGGATCTAAATAGCAGGGTAGGAAGTGATTGTGAGACATACAAAAATGTTTTTGGAAAATTTGGAGAAAAGAGGAAAGCTAATAATAATGGTAAATACCTGTTGGATTTCTGCTCAGGATATGGACAGTTATTACTAACACCATGTTCCAAAATAAAAATGTGCACAAATTCACATCGAGAGAACTGGCAAGGAATAAGAAAAGTCTCATTGCCTATGTTATTGTTGATAGTCATGTTTTCTCCCTGGTGCAGGACACAAGAGTGTACAGAGGATTTCAAATTGGAAGTGATCACTATTTAGTTTTGAGCAGGATAAAATTGAATTTAATATTGAAAAGAATAACATGTAAGAAAGTTTTAAAGCGAATAAAAGTTGAGCAGCTCTCAGATGTATACACAAAGTTTATTCAAAAAAAAAAATGAAAGAGTTTGAGAACAGGAACGAAACCTTGGAGATTCAGTGGCAAGCCTTGAAGGAAGCCCTGATTGATTCGGCCAGAGAGGCATGTGGTGAGGTTGTCTGTAAGGATAGAAAAATCAGAAATCCTTTGTGGACACAGGAAGTTAAAGAGGCAGCGAAGGAAAAGAAAAAAGCATATCAAAAGTTCCTGGAAAATAAGTCAGATTTTGCTCTTAGAGAATACAGACACAAATTTCAGAAAGCGAAACGCTGTGTAAAACTAGCTAAACAAAAGTCATGGGAAGGCTTTGGTAAGAACATAGAAAATAAATATCACGAAGGTGGTAAGATATTCTGTAAGTTGTTGAAGAAGCTTAGAAATGTAGGAAAGAGTACTGTAAAGGGAGTTAGAGATGATAAAGGTGACATGAAAACGGGAGAAAAAAGATATCCTTGAAGTATGGAGTAATTACTTTGAAAAATTGCTAAATGAAACAAGCAGTGATGACAGCACAGTGGTAAAAAACACTGACCAGGCATGCAGTCAGGAATACATATCCATACTTGAAGTAGAAAAAGCCATCAAAGGCCTGAAATGTGGAAACGCAGCAGGAGTAGATGATATTCGACCAGAATTGCTGAAGTATGGTGGTATAAGAGTCTTACAGTGGCTGCACTACATAGTTCAGAAAGCCTGGACAGAGGGACGAATTTCCGATGATTGGAGTAGAGCTCTCATAGTACCCATATATAAAAAGGGAAATAAAACTGAATGTGAGAATTACAGAGGTATTTCCCTACTGAGTGTTCCTGGCAAGATCTATGCAAGTATACTTGAGAAACGGTTGAGAAGAATTGTGGAAGAAAAGCTTGGTGAAGAACAAGCTGGATTCAGGCCAAATAGAGGCTGTCAGGATCAGATCTTCACTTTATGACAAATAGTCAAGAAAGCATGGGAATATAACAGAGATCTGTATTTAAGTTTTGTCGATTTGGAAAAGGCATATGAAAAGGTACCAAGAGAGAAGCTATTCAATATGCTACATTTATATGGTGTCAATGGTGCATTATATCAAGCAATACTTAGTCTTTATTTTAGTTGTAAGTCAGCAGTTAGAATTGAAGGAAGTACAGGAAGATGGTTTAATGTTAAATCTGGTTGAGACAAGGTTGTACAATATCCACTCTGTTATTCATTATCTATATGGATCACATTATGAAGGAACGTGGTATTAAACATGATATCTGTCAGCTCTTTGCTTTATGCAGATGATGTTATACTTCTAAATAAATCTGCTACAAGTCTGCAAGACTCTCTGACTAAATTGAATAGCTGTTGTAATAGATATAGTATGCAGGTCAGCAATAAAAAGACAAAGACAATGAAAATAGGCAGAGTCATTGAAAATGTCAACTGTGTAGTGAATAGAGAACCTGTGGAACAAGTGAAACATTTCAGCTACTTAGACACGATTTTTACTGAAGATGGTAAATTAAATATAGAAATAGGCAATAGAATCAGCAAAGCTGGTAGAGTAGGAAGTCAATTGAATAAAGTCATATGGAATAAGAGAGAAATTAGTCGGAACACTAAATTAGCTGTATACAAGACAGTGTTAAAACCAGTTTTAACTTATGGATCTGAGAGCTGGATTAGAAGTAAAACACTTGGCCAAAGACTAGAGACCGCAGATATGAGAGTCCTGAGAAAGATTAGAGGTGTGAACAGTTGGCATCAATGGCAATATCATATTAAAAATGAGGATATTAGGAAAGAACTTGAAATTGTCAACATCGAGGAATGAATTAGCAGAGCTAATCTCAGGTGGTATGGTCACTTAAACAGAATGGGCGAAGAAAGATTAGCAAAACAAATGTTCTCTGCCAGGTTGGCAGCAAAACGACTCAGAGGAAGACCAAGATATAGGTGGATTGATATGGTACAAAGTGCACCACGTGGTTAGCCTAGTGGCTTTGCGGTTCACAACCATATGCCTGGGGAGGGAGTTTCCCAGGTTCGATTTCCGTTGTAGACGTGAGGAATTTGAGGATCTTCCTCAGGCATAGCCAAGTTAGCCAGTCTTTGGTGCGGTCAGTAGGGTTTTTTCCGCCAGTTTATCTGGCGTTTTTCATCGAGCATACAGGCAAACCGGCCCCCGTGAACATAGGTCTCTACAGCCAAAAATATATCCATCCCCCCCTCTCAGCGGCAGACCAGGCGACGGGTCAGTTGGGAATAGTACTAACAAGAAGTCACATCTAAGTAACACGCGGACCTTGCATAGGAAGCGGGAATAACACGTTGAAGAAGAAGATACGGTACAAAGTGCCTTAGAAGATAGAAATATCATCATCAAATTCCTGCCATGTACCCTCAAGGGGTGTACAGGATATGATAGTACTACATGAAAATTTACATCATTACTAACTTCTTATCTACAATTTTCCTCCAAGTCAGTCTGTTACTTGTCAAGACTCCAACATTATCAGATCTTTTATTTCTATCGTCTAAGGCACTTTGTACCGTATCAATCCACCTATGTCTTGGTCTTCCTCTGGGTCGTTTTCCTGCCAACCTGGCAGAGAACACTTGTTTTGCTAATCTTTCTTCGCCCCATTCTATTTAAGTGACCATACCACCAGAGATTAGCTCTGATAACTCATTCCTGGATGCTGACAATATCAAGTTCTTTCCTAATATCCTTATTTTTAATATGATATTGCCATTGATGCCATCTGTTCATGCCTCTGATCTTTCTCAGGACTCTCATATCTGCGGTCTCTAGTCTTTGGTCAAGTGTTTTACTTCTGACCCAGCTCTCAGATCCATAAGTTAAAACTAGTTTTAACACTGTGTTGTATACAGCTAATTTAGTGTTCCGACTAATTTCTCTCTTATTCCATATGAATTTATTCAATTGAGTTCCCACCATACCAGCTTTATTGATTCTGTTGTATATGTCTATATTTAATTTACCATCTTCAGTAAAAATCGTGCCAAAGTAACTGAAATGTTTTACTTGTTCCACAGGTTCTCCATTCACAACACAGTTGACATTTTCAATGATTCTGCCTATTTTCATCGTCTTTGTCTTTTTATTGCTGACCTTCATACCATATCTATTACAATAGCCATTCAATTTAGTCAGGGAATCTTGCAGACTTCTAGCAGATTTCTTTAGAAGTATAACATCATCTGCATAAAGCAAAGAGCTGACATTAACATCTCCAATTTTGATATCAGGTTTAATATCACTTTCCTTCATAATGTGATCCATATAAATAATGAATAACAGAGGGGATAATGTACATCCTTGTCTCGCACCAGATTTAACATTAAACCATCTTCCTGTACTTCCTTCAATTCTAACTGCTGACTTACAACTCAAATAAAGACTAAGTATTGCTTGATATAATGCCCCATTGACACCATATAACTGCAGCGTATTGAATAGCTTCTCTCTTGGCACCTTGTCATATGCCTTTTCCAAATCGACAAAACTTAAATACAGATCTTTGTTATATTGACATGCTTTCTCGACTATTTGTCGTAAAGTGAAGATCTGATCCTGACAGCCTCTATATGGCTTGAATCCAGCTTGTTCTTCACCAAGCTTTTCTTCCACAATTCTTCTCAACCGTTTTTCAAGTATACTTGCGTAGATCTTGCCAGGAACACTCAGTAGGGAAATACCTTTGTAATTCTCACATTAAGTTTTATTTCCCTTTTTATATATGGGTACAATTAGAGCTCTACTCCAATCATCGGGAATTCGTCCCTCTGTACAGGCTTTCTGAACTATGCGGTGCAGCCACTGTAAGACTCTTATACCACCATACTCAGCATTTCTGGTCGAATATCATCTACTCCTGCTGCCTTTCAACATTTCAAATCTTTGATGGCTTTTTCTACTTCAAGTATGGATATGTATTCCTGACTGTATGCCTGTTGAGTGTTTTTTACCACTGTGCTATCACTGCTTGTTTCATTTAGCAAATTTTCGAAGTAATTATTTCATACTTAGATAACTTTTTCTCCTGCTTTCATGTCACCTTTATAATCTTTAACTCCCTTTACAGTACTCTTTCCTACATTTCTAAGCTTCTTCAACAACCTACAGAATATCTTACCACCTTCGTGATATTTATTTTCTATGTTCTTACCAAAGCCTCCCCATGGCTTTTGTTTAGCTAGTTTTACACAGCGTTTCGCTTTCTGAAATTTGTGTCTGTATTCTCTAAGAGCAAAAGCTGACTTATTTTCCAGGAACTTTTGATATGCTTTTTTCTTTTCCTTCACTGCCTCTTTAACTTCCTGTGTCCACAACGGGGTTCTGATTTTTCTATCTTTACAGACAACCTCACCACATGCCTCTCTGGTCGAATCAATCAGGGCTTCCTTCAAGGCTTGACACTGAATCTCCAAGGTTTCGTTCCTGTTCTCAAACTCTTTCATTTTTTTTTTTTTGAATAAACTTTGTGTATACATCTGAGAGCTGCTCAACTTTTATTCGCTTTAAAACTTTCTTACATGTTATTCTTTTCAATATTAAATTCAATTTTATCCTGCTCAAGACTAAATAGTGATCACTTCCAATTTGAAATCCTCTGTACACTCTGGTGTCCTGCACCAGGGAGAAAACATCACTGTCAACAATAACATAGTCAATGAGACTTTTCTTATTCCTTGCCTCTTCATGTGAATTTGTGCAACATTTTTATGTTGGAACATGGTATTAGTAATAACCAATCCATGTCCTGAGCAGAAATCCAACAGGTATTTGACATTATTATTAGCTTTTCTCTTTTCTCTAAATTTTCCCAAAATATTTTTGTATGTCTGACAATCATTTCTTACTCTGCTATTTAGATCCCCAACCAGGGCCAACTTTTTCTTTTTCATTGTGTCAGTTGCTTTTTCTAAAGCATCAAAAAATTCTTCCACTTTTACCTTAATAGAACCTTTTGTGGAACCATAGGCACAAATACGTCTCATTGTTCAGTTCCCCATTCTGATATTTGCCCACAGCACTCTACTCGAGACTGCATGCCATTCAAGAACATGAGCCTCGTATTTTGTGTTGAATACTATGGCTACTCCTTCTTTTCCTTGATTGTCATTTCCTGAATATAACATTTTGTATTTATTGTTCAGAAAGATCTTGCCAGTTTTTGTCTTTTTTGTTTCAGTCACCCCCTATTATGTCGATCTGGTACTTATCTAATTCCTCAGCTAGTTCCATTTCTTAGCCAGTCAGGCTTCTTATGTTGATAGTACCGATCTTTAACTCTGGTGATGTTGAGTTGGGGTGTGCTTTCAGATTTGATCCAGTAGCTGACTTTGCGCTGTTCGCCATGGTTCCTGTAACTATATAACTATAACTATACTGTATAGTTATAGATGTAGCTATACAGTAGTTACAATATATAAATTACACTGTAACTCTAGAAACGTTGTTTTCGGCCTGGCGAAAACAACGGCCTTGTTTAACTGGCGACGTCCCAGCCGTCATGAAATTTTGTCGTGCTGTACCATCATTTTCTATATTGGTTGAAGCCAATAAGAATACAATTTGGTCGGCTAAATCCCAAATTGCCAGCCCATCCTTGTTTGTTCAGTATCCAGGTAGATACCGAACAGTGTGCACCACGAGAAGGTGAGGATTGGGCATTAGGTCAGAAGCAATGGTCGGTTCTCCACATTCCTTTAAAGCCGATGTGGAGGTCTCCTCTCAGTTATACAGCTTTGACCCTTAAGCACCCCCATTATATAGGTACATTTCTTAATCATGTTCTTCTGTAATGAGATCATTATTATCATCACACTATTTGTGGGCATAATATCCTGTAAACATAATTCTGTGTTACTTAATTTTTGTGACTACAGCTTAATTTCTAAAAGAAGAACAAATCCATCATCAAAAGAACTGAAGATAAGAACCATGAATATAAAGAGTGTTAATGGAAAAGAAGTAGAGCTTCCAGAAGAATTAGAAAAATGCCAAATGGACATAACTGGCATAACTGAAACAAAGAAGACAAAAACAAATGAGATCTTACTAAATAAGTATAGTGTATTCATGCAATAATGATCATGGGAAGGATGGAGTAGCGATATCATTCAACACACAATATGAAGATAAACTTCTTGGACAATTGGAAAGTGAAACTTTTTTGTGCCTATGGCCCCACAGATGGATTTCATAAGGAAGATGTAATGGAATTTTTCAAGTCACTTGAGTAGTCGGCTGACATAAAGAAAATAGAAAATGTGGTACTTGTTGGAGATCTAAACAGCATAATAGAAATGTGTTGGGAAAATTTGGAGAAAGTGCAAAGGCTATCTGGTAATTATCAGCTGGGTTTCTGCTCAGCATATGGATTAGTCATTACTTACACCATATTCCAGTATAATGATGTGCACAGATTCACTTGGAGAGAAGATACAAGAAATAAGAAAAGCCTCATTGGCTATGTTATTGTTAATAGTGATATCTTCATCCTGGTTCAGGATAGTACAGAGGATTTGAAATTGATAGTCATCATCACTTAGTTTTAAGTAGGATAACATAGGAAATGAAGAAATACACAGAGCAATCAAACAAATGAAAAATAATTTTCAGTGTTGTCTATGCCTAAAGCACCAGGCATAAAAAAGAACTTCTATGAAAAGGGGGAGAAAGCATAATAAATTACCTAAGGAAACTGTTCAACAAAATACTAAAAAAGGGAAATTTACCAACAGAATGGAAAACAGGCCAGATCATACCCATCCATAAAAAAGGAGATGTCAGATCCTCTACTAACTATAGACCCATCTCCCTTCTAAGCCACTGCTATAAAATATTCGTCAGGATTCGTCAAAACAGACTTAAACATTCCTATGTTTAAGAGCAAATGGAATTTAGAAATAAGAGAAGTACAATAGTTGCAATTTTCATATTAAAAAGATTATCAGCTCTTATGAGAGACAAAAATAAAAAACTCTACTGCTGTTTTATTGACTTCAAACATGCTTTTGACTCAATAAATAGATGCAATCTCATAAAATTCTGGTAAACAGAGGGTTCAACAAATACCTATTAAATTGCATCAAGAATTACTATTCAGAAACACAAGCAATAGTGAAAAGATCTAATAGCAATTAAAAAAAGGAGTTATGCAAGGCTGCCCATTTTCACCATATTTATTCATCCTTTACCTAAAAGAAGTAGTAGACGAAGAACTATCGATGTGTGAAGGCATAACTATAAATGGAAGAAATATAATACATTTAAATTTGCTGACGACATAGTTATCACTACAGACAGCCAAGAAAAATTTGAAAATATCCTGCCCAAGCTGCATCAAAAAAAAGTAACAAATATGACATGAAAATTAATTTTAGTAAAACAAAACTAATGGTAATAGGAAGAAAAAAGGAAGCAATCCAAATGAAAATAGGAAACAATAATATAAAACAAGTAAAGCAGTTCAATTACCTAGGGTCAGTGATCACTGAAGATCTATACTATTTTGAAACCATAAAACACAATTCTTAATGGATGGATAACAATGGGCAGCTACAAAAAATATGGAACAATAAAAGATTAAGCCAAGGACTCAAATTAAAGATATATAAAACAATGATAATTCCCACAGTACTCTGTGGCTCAGAATACTGGATCTTCAGAAAAAATTTTTCTTAGGCATTTGATTTCAAAAACATGGATAAACTCCATGTTTTTGAAATCAAATGCCTAAGAAAAATCATTAGAACAAACTGGACAGAAAGAAAAACAAATGAAAAAGTCAGAGAACTTAACTTTAAAGAAACAATAATTACAGCACTAAAAAAGAGCCAACTAATTAGCTGGTTTGGACATGTTTCACAAATGAATTCAGAAAGACTACCAAAATTATTAAATGGTAGAATTGAAGGACAGCTCAGCAGAGGAAGACCAAGAAAGAAATGGATTGACATTAAAGAAAGCACCCACTTATTATTCTTAATAGAACTTCATAAAAAGACAGCAGATAGAAAGAAATGGCAAAAATTCATCTTTGAGGAACTCAACCTGCCATGAGTGGAAGAGAAGAAGAGAGAGAAAACTGAATAGCACATTGAAAAGAATAGTATGTAAAAAAGTTTTAAAAAGAATTAAGTTGATAGCTTCTTTTACACATAACTTGTATAAACAGTATTGAAAAAAGAATGAAACAGTTAAAAAAAACAAGAACCAAACCTTGTAGTAAGACATTGATTCATCTTAAATATTGATTTTCTCCAGTCCCACTTTCCCAATAGCAAAATCATCCTCATAAGAGATTTTAATGTCCACAACACCAACTGGCTTTTCTCCTCCAGTTGTACAGATCCTGTAGGCAGAGATGCTGAAACATTTGCAGTCACTAATGACCTTACATAACTTGTTCAGATGCCTACCAGATAACCCGAACCACTTCCCAATCACCTTAGATCTCTTCCTCACTAATGACTCTTCCAAATACACTTGAATGCAGTGCCCCAAAGGTGATTCTCCCATACAAGAGTAGTTTGGCATTATAACAGTGCCAAGTAGGATGGCCTCTGTGACTTCTATGCCTCATTTCCATGGTTGGACTATTGCTTCTGGCCTTCCAGAAGGCCAGAAGCAATAGTTAAATAGTCATATGCACTGAAGTAAACCTCACCAGCATAAAAACATGCATATACATTCCCCACACTGCTTTGAACTGCCCCCCCCCCCCACCAACTGAACCTTAGTTCTCCAAGAGATGTTGCTAAGGCTGTACAAATAAAAAAAAATCAAGCATACCTCAGTTGGCTTACATCAAGAACTCCACCCTTTAGTGCTTATATTCAAGTCAGAAACAGCTGCAAAAAAACTAGAAATGTTTCAAGAATAGAGTTTGAAAGAGCAAAAGGCAGGAAACTTGCAGCCTGTTCAAACAGTAGCTGAGCCTAATGGTCTCTTGCCAAAGCAATTGGTCATAATGTTTGCACAACACTATACCCACCCTATCATACCCAGATGCCTCTATTGCAACCCACAGAAAAAGCCAGCCTTCCCACTTTGCCTCCAATGCAAACATAACTGATAATGGTAAATGCCCCTAACCATTCCAAATGACCAATATACAATGCCCCTTATACACGTTTGTTTGAAAGTGATTAGCAAAATATTGTCCAAATTAGACATAAGAAAGTCTCCTGGCCCAGATGGCATTCCTTCCATTGTCCCGAAGGTTTGTGCACCAAATTCGACTGCTATCCTATGGCACATATATCCATTCTTACTCCACTGATATCTATCTCACAACCTGAAAATTGGCCTATATTTAATCCATTCCCAAGAAGGGTGACAAACCACTGCCATCCGTCACCTCAGTCCTGTTTGAAGTAATGGAGAGGTCCATCAAACCCCAACTACCTCAAAGTCACCCAGCTAATAAATGATCACCAGTATGGATTCCATTGGTGCCAGTGAACAGAAGATTTACTCACTTATATCACCCATCTTTGTCAAATGCCATGGAGAAGTTTGGTGAATTAAGTGTTCATACATGATAACTCCAGAGCTTTTGACCAGATCTGGCACAAAGCCTTAAGGTCAACTGAAGCAGTTCATTGATATATAGAAGGAAGAGGTTAACTTAGGCTTAACTAAGCAAACTCCCATCTTTGTCTGTCTCGGGACTTCTGCAGTTACTTCCAGCTTTCTGCCTAGATGCACATTATGTGTTGGTTGATGATTCTTTATCCTCTCACCATTCAACTAATGCTGGGGTTCCACAAGGTTCTGTCCTCTCACCAACCCTCTTCCTGCTATATATCAGTGACCTACTTCAGTTGACTTCCAACACATTACACAATTTAGCAGATGACAGCACATTGCACTGCTCCCTTTCATTTGATAAACCTTACTCTGCACGACACGCCTCAACCTGGAGAAAATCAACCACCACCGCCCTCAATACTCATCTCCAAGCCATCCTTCAATGAGTTCAGATAACCTTGTCAATTTCAGTGCTAATAAAACCCAGTTCTCTCTTATTTCTCATAAAAAAGAAACGTTTTCTCCCAGTATTATTATTTTTGACAACCCAAATTTCCAGACAATTTGAAATTTCTCTTCTTGGAATTACCCTTACATCCAAGCTTCTCCTGACATAAACACATCACAACAACCATATCATCCCCCCCCCCCCCAGCTTCTAAATAAATAAACTGGGATTTCTTTTTAATCGATGTTACTTCACCTCTGTTGTTGTTGTCGTCTTGTCCTTTGAAGAGTCTTAGATGTTTCCATGTGCTTCTTGAACTGCTTTGGCTATGTCGATGATTTTCTTAAAAATTTTGTTAACTAAGCAAACTCCCATTATTATAAATCTTAAATCATAAATCTGCCCAGCTATTTCAGATATCTTCAAATGGAATAGCATTAATAATTCTCCTGCTTAGTACTGAGCCTTTTGGAACATGTGTAGCTGCTGCTCAACATCCCTTTGCAGTACACGTTGAAACTCAGTTTCTTTTCCTCCTCCTCCTCCATCCCTGTAACTGTTGTATTGTGGAACAGTCTTCCTCCCTGTGTTTCCCGAGGAATACAATATACAGTCTTTTAAATCAAATGTAAATAAGTTCCTCCTTTCCCAACCCACTACCCATGTATGGTACTAATGTACTAGTTAATCAACCAACCTCTCATGTATGGGCTCAATGAAAAAAAAAAGGGGGGGGGGGGCACATGTGGTAAAGTTGTCTGTAAGGATGGAAAAATAAAGATGCCAGGTGGAAGCCGGAAGTTAAAGAACTACTAGTCTTGGAAAAGAAGAAAGCATATCAAAAGTTCCAGCAAATAAGTTGGCAGATACCCTAAGAGAATACAGAGAAAAATGTAAGAGAAGCTATGTGTAAAAGTAGCTAAACAAAAGACATGGGAAGCTTTGGTAAGAGAACATAAATATCAGGACGATGGCACTATGTACTGGAGACTATTAAAAAAAGCTTAGAAATGGAGGAAGACTACTGTAAAATGAATCAAAGCTGTTTAAGGTAATATGGAAAGTGAATTTAAGGATATTCTAGATGTCTGAAGTAATTACTTTGAAGAAGGAAATGGAGGAAAGACTACTGTAAAAATGAAGTCAAAGCTGATAAGGGAAAAATTACTTTGAAAAATTGTTAAAAAAAAGTAGTGAATGAACTGTAGTAAATTTTCAAGACAAATGCAAACAGAAGCATATATCAATGTTTGAGGTAGCAAATGCTGTGAAAAAAAAATGAAATGTGGAAATATAGCTGGAGTAGATGATATTGGACCAAAAATGCTCAAATATGGAGGCATAAACTTTTGCAGTGGCTACACTACATAATTTAGAGGGTCTGGTCAGAAGGTCGAAGAACAAAAAAAAAATTGTTGAACAGAGATCATCTCTATGACAGGATTAATATTAATTGAGATTATCTTCTAACTATTAACATCTTCATGATGGATTAGGATACAACAGTGTATACAGGATTTGAAATAGAAAGTGACCATTACTTAGCATTAAGCAGGATCAAAATGTATATTACTTTGAAAAAAAAACAGTGTGTAAAAAAGTTTTTAAAATAATTAAAGTAAGGCAGCTTTTATAGGTGAAATGTTGACTCGACCATACAAACCATACTGAATAAAAATGAGACAGTTCAAAAACAAAAACCAAACCTTACAAGTCTCAGTTGCAAACACTATGAAGAAAATATTCATTAAACTAGAGAGACATACAGTGAAGTCATCTGCACAGACAGAAAAATAAGAACACCAGGCTGGACACAAGTTAAAGAAGTTCCATAAAAGATGAAAATATATGGAAAGTTCCTAGCAAATAAATCGACAGATACCTTAAAACAATACAGAGGAAATTTTAAGAGGGCTAAGCTATATGCAAAAATAACTAAACAAGTCATGGGAACACTTCGATATAGAAAAATAAATATCAGAAGGGTGGCAAAATGTTGTGGACGCTGTTCAAAAGCTTAGAAATGAAGGAAAGAGCACTGTAAAAGGAATCAAAGATGATAGAAGTGACAAAAAAATGAAGATTTTTAATTCAGATTTCTTGAGTAATTACTTTGAAACACTGTTCAAAGAGACAAGCATGAGACAATAGAATTAGAACATTTTTAAGAGGATGCAAACAAGAGTACATATCAGTACTTCAAGTTGTAGCTGGAGTAGATAATACTCAACCATAGATGCTCAAATATGGAGGCATAAACTTTTGCAGTGGCTACACTGCATAATTTAGAGGATCTGGTTAGAAGGTCGAATACCAGATGATTGGAATAGAGCTCTCATAGTACCAGACTATTAAAAAAAAAAAAAAAAGGGATAAAGCTGAATGTGAGAATTATAGAGGAATTTCTCCATTCAGGTAAGATTTCTGCAAGCATACTTGAAAAGAAGCTGAGAAAAATTGTGGAAGAGAAACTGGGAGAAGAACAGTCTGGAATCAGGCTAAATAAAGGTTGTCAGGATCAGATTTTCACTTTGTGACAAACAGTTGAGAAATCACTGGAGTATGACAAGGATCTGTACTTAAGTTTAATAAATCTGGAAAAGGCAGACAATAAGGTGCCCAGGAAACAGTTTTTTAAAACAATGCTGTTATATGGGATAAATGGAACATTATATAGGAGAAATCTGTGTTTAAATAAGTCAGCAGTTAGAATTGAAGGTAATACAGGAATATGATTTTGATATAAAATCAGGTGTAAGATGAGGCACATTATCTCCACTCTTATTCATCATCTATATGGATCACATTATGTAAGAAAGTGGCATTAAACCTGATACAGTGGTACCTTGAGATAAGAGTTTAATTCATTCCATGACCGAGCTCGTAAGTCAAAATACTCATATCTCAAATCAATTTTCCCCATTGAAATTAATTAAAATGAGATTAATTCGTACCAGCCCCCAAAAAACCACTTCAATTTTTTTATTATAATGTATTTATAATGAACAAATATTGTATACAAACAAAATAAAACCAAATACTGTACATACATGTAAAAGAGAATCTAAAGAAATAAACATGTTGGCAGAGCCGATTAGTGTATGGTATTAATTTTTTCTTTCACTTCACTTTTGCTTAACTTAATTTTCTTCTTCACTAGTTTTTTCTTTTTTGCCACGCTTTCGTCACTTTTATCCGCTGGCCGTTTCAATAGAAACTTGTCCAAGGAACTTTGTTTCTTCCTCCCTTTTAGAATGTTTCTGAAATGAGTTAGACAAGTGTCATTAAATAGCGCTGCTGCACGACTAGTTGTAACCTTTTCTGGGTGTTACTTTTCAATAAAGTCCGAAACTTTTTCCCACATTGCCAACATGTTCTTTATCTCACTTGAAGAGATAACCGCCTCTGCGGTTGTACCAATCTCCTGCAAAACCTCCATATGTTGCTGCGTGTGTAGTTCCGTCACCTCCTCCATTGTAGGGTCCTCGGAATGTGTGCGGCTGCAAGGTCTTCGATGTCCCCCTCATTCCACCTCCAGGCCCATGGACTTCCCGAGGGACACAGTCTCCTCCAGCAATTCCTGTTCAGGTCTAAATCCTTCAAAGTCCCTTTCAGCCACAGCTTTTTCCATGCAGAGGTCAAGGTCCTTTTTGTAACACCCTGCCAGGCCATATCAATAATTTTGAGGCATATGACAATGTTGTAGTGGTCCTTACAGAACTCTCGAAGGGTGAGGTTCGTGCTCTCCGTAACCTCAAAGCAGCGTTGGAACATGTGTTTGATAAAAAGTTTCTTGAAATTGGAGATCACCTGTTGGTCCATGGGCTGTAGGATAGGGGTTGGTGTTGGGTGGAAAGTAGAGAATCTTTATAAAGCTGAACTCCTCGAGGATGTCGTCCTCAAGGTTTGGTGGGTGGGAAGGAGCATTGTGAAGGACAAAAAGGGCTTGCAGGGATAAGTCATTGACCTTGAAGTATTCCTTAACGGCAGGACCAAAGACCAAGTTGACCCACTGCCTGGTGACCCAGGTCTTTGGGTTTGCCCTCCATATAACCTGCAGTTTTTCTTTTAAAACCTTATGTGTCTTGAAGGCTCTGGGGTTTTCTGATTGGTATACGAGCAGTGGCTTGATCTTGCAGTCGTCACTCACATTTGCACACAGTGCGAGGGTCAACCTATCCTTCATGGGCTTGTGACCTGGCATCTTCTTTTCTTCTGCCATTATGTAAGTTTTGCTTGGTATCTTCTTCCAGAAGAGCCCTGTCTCGTCACAGTTGAAAACGTGTTGGGGGATGTATCCTTTGGCTTCGATCAATTCAGCAAAGGTTTTTACAAATTCCTCAGCTGCCTTAGAATCAGAGCTCGCTGCCTCACCATGCCTGACAGCGGAGTGAATGCCGGTCCTTTTTCGGAAATTTTCGAACTACCCACGATTGGCTTTGAACTGCTCTTGTGAAGCCTTCTGTGCTGAAGTATCTGGTGTCTACTACAGCAAATCTGCTTAAATGGCTCATGCCTTCTCGCAAATTATAGTCTCTGTCACAGTGTGTCCCGCAAGCTGCTTCCCTTTCAACCAAAAAATCAGCAGGTTCTTCATCTTTTCATGGACAGAGTTGGATAGCTTTGAAATAATTTTAACACCCTTAGCTGAAGTTATAACCTTTATTGAGTCCTTCTGCTTCAGAATAGTACATATCGTAGAAGTAGTGCGATTGTACTGCATTGCCAAGTCTATTACTCTTACGCCTTGCTCATGTTTGTCTACTATGTCTCACTTTAATTCCATGGATATCACCTTTTTCCTTTTCTCACCACTGTTCTTTACTACTCACCTTCTTTGGACTCATGGTTATAAAGACTCAGGAATCTGAGCAGAGTGGTGGTTGTGACGTTACTGAAGCAGGCTCGTATCTCAAATTCTGGCTCGTAACTCAAGGCAAAAAATCGACCTAGTGACGGCTTGTATCTCAAAAATCTCGTATGTTGGGACACTCGTATCTCAAGGTACCACTGTATTAGAATCGGAGATATCAAAACTTAGCTCTTTGCTTTATGCAAATTATGATGTACTCCTATAGACATCCATTGCAACTCCAGGGTTTTCTAACTAAATTGAAAGAGCTGTAACAAATTTGGCATGAAAATCAGCAATAAAAAGGCCAAAACTATGGAAATAGGCAGGAATATAAAACAAGTAAAATATTTCACCTATTTAGGCGCCATTTTTAATGAAGATTTAAAGTTAAATCTGGAACTAGATAGCAGAATTAGCAAAGCTGGTATAGTGGGTAGCCAGTTGAATAAATTTATACAGGATAAGACAGAAAGCCAAAACACTAAACTAGCAGTACACGAAACAGTGTTCAAACCAGTTTGTTATGGATCAGAGAGCTGGGTTAGAAATAAAATACTTGACCAATGATTGGAGATCACAGATATGAGAGTTCTTCAAAAAATTAGGGGATTGAACATATGCCATCAATGGCCTACTCATATTAAAAATAAAGACATTAGGATGGAACTTCATATTGTTAGCTTTCAATTATATGTGAGCACTACTAATCTAAGGTGACATAGTTACTTAAATAGAATAAGAGAGGGAAGGTTAGCAAAACAATTGTTTGATGCTAAGATTGCAGAAAAAAGATCCAGAGGAAGACCTTGGTCTTTCTCCATGTTTTTTGGTGGATTGATTCAGTCAGAAGTGCCTTAGAAGAACGAAATGTTAGATATGACAATATTTCAGTCTAGACAAGTACTAGACTAATTTGGAGGAAAATTTTTAATAATAATGTAAAGTTAGTCATGCATTGCTGTCATAAATGTCTGAATACCCCCTTGTGGGTATGTATCAGGAAATTGATGATAATTTTGTCAGTGAATTTGATGATTATTCCAAATTATCATCATAAATTTTCTGATATGTATCCTCAAGTGTAATAATACTGCATGAAAAGTTAACATTATTCCTAACTTTCTATCATCAGTTTTTTTACAAATTAGTCTGTTATCCAGTAGGACTCCAATATTGCCAGATCTGATCTTTTGGTCTTCAAAGGTAATTTTAACTGAATTGATTCACCCAGATTTTCCTCTGTCTTTTTTCCACTTCTTTACTAAGCCATTGTACCATCTGAGATAAGATACAACCATTAATGCCATTAATTTCCCCCTCTGCTCCTGCCCCCAATTTTTCTCGGAACTCCCATATATATCATCTCTATTTTTTGATCTGATATTTTATTTCTGACTCAACTTTCGAATTTACAAATTAAACTCAGTTGAACTGTTATATACAGTTAGTTTTTATTTTAGTTAGTTTAGATGTTTTTACTACCTTTTCTCTTAGTACCTATAAATTTAATCACTTTGATTCTCCCATTATAGTTTTGCTTATTCTGTCATCTGATTCTTGCTCTCCATGGATGCGGCTGATGTTATCTGTTCTTGTATGTTTTCATATTCTGTTGTTTTTACTGCAAATTTTTGTACTAATTATTTTACACCAGTTGTTCAGTCTAGTTAAGGTGTCTTGCAGACTCATTCTGGATTTATATAAGAGTAGAACATCATCTGTATAAAGTAAACCACTGAGTTGAATATCTCAAATTTTGAAATTATGCAAAATGCCACTTTCCTTCATAATGTGATCCACTGAGATGATTAACAGTGTAGATAATTTGTACCCCTGTCTGACACCTGTCTTTATATCAAACCATCTTCTTCAGTTCTAACTCCTGACCTGCACCTAGATATGCACTTCATATTGATTGATGTAATATCCCATTACAACTAGGGATGTGCTGGACCCTGATTTGGCTGAAGCATATTGAACTGAATTTAAATATTCTCAGTTAAATTTTACAAAAAATAAAATAAAGAAATAACTAAAAATAAAATAAAAATATTTTGAAGGAAAAATGCACCCACTAAAGATATTTTATGAAAGATTAAAAAATAAATGCAATAACACTTCACCTGACAAATACAACCACAAGAAAATGAAAAAATAAAATTTCGTCAGGTTCCTGATACGTACCCTCAAAGGTTGTACAGGATATTATGATAGAACTACATGAAAAAGTTGCACCATTACTAACCTCCAATCAACAATTTCCCTCCAAATTAATATTATCTGTATACACTCCAACACTATCAGATCTTATATCTCTGTCTACTAAGACATTTTTTATCGTATCATTTCACCTCTGTCTTTGTCCTCTCTGGATCCTTTTACTTCCAACCTTGCAAAAATCACATGTTTTGTCAAATTTTCCTCTCCCATTCTGATTAGCTGACCATGCCACCTGAGATTACCTCTGCCTAACACATTCCTGCTTATTTCATTCAGCAGTCTTTCAAAATAATTACTCCAGACATCTAGAATATCTTTATCTTCATTTTTCACGTCAACTCTATCATCTTTGATTCTTTCATGGTACTCTTTTCTCCATTTCTAAGCTTTTTTTGTCAGCCTCCAGAATTTTTTGCCATCTTCCTGGTATTTATTTTCTGTGTCTTACCAAAGACTTCTCATAATTTTTTTGTAGTTAGTTTTACACAGTGCTTATGCTGCTAACATTTTCCTCTGTATTCTCTAAAAGCACAAGCTGACTTGCTTGCAAGAAAGTTTAGATATGCTTTCTTCCTTAAGTTCCTGAGTTCACCTTGGAGTTCTAATATTTCTATGCTTACAGACAACCTGACCACATGCTTCTCTGCTGAATCAATATTTTCTTCAGGATTTGTCACTGAATCTCCAAGGTTTGGTTCTTATTTTGAAACTCTTATTTTTTCTTGAATGATGTTTGTCTATTTGAGTCTACAGTTCACCTCTGAAAGCTACTCAACTTTGATTTGTTTTAACACTTTCTACACACTCTTCTTTTCTATATGAAATTCAGTCTTATCCTGCTCAAAACTGAATAGTGATCACTTCCTATTTCAAATCCTCTGTATACTCTTGTGTCCTTAACTAGTGGGAAAACATTGCTATCAACTATAACATAATCAGATTTTTTTTTCTTGCATTTTCTCTCCATGTGAATTTGTGTACATATTTATGTTGTAACATTATATTAGTAATAATTTGCCCATATCCTGATTAGAAATTTAGCAGTTGCTTATCATTATTATTAGCTTTGCTCTTTTCTCCAAATTTTCTGTTTCTATATAAACCTTTTCTATATGTCTAGTAATCATTTCCTGTTTTGCTGTTTAGATCTCCAACAAGGACCAAGTTTTCCATTTTTTTAAATTTTTTATTAAGGCAGCTGCCTTCTACAATGGCTCAACAAATTCCTTCATCTTTCTGGGACCATAAACACAAATAGGTCTCATTGTCCAGTTTCCCATTCTGATATTTGCCCACATCACTCTATTTGCTATTGTCCTGCCATTCAAGAAGATTATCCTTATGTTTAGTGTTGAGTATTATGGCTACTCCCTTTTTTCCACGATTGTTATTGCCAGAATCACCTCACCTGTTTTTTTTTTTTGTTTGTCTAGTATGTCGATCTGGTACTTATCCAGTTCTTTTGCTAGTTCCATTTCTTTTCCATTGATGCTTCTTATGATGAAAGTACCAATCTTGAACTCTGCTGATGTTGTGTTGGTATTTGTTCCCTGATGAAATAAAAAAAAAAAAGAAAAAGAAAATTTTACTTTCCTAAATTTTATCAATTAGTTTAATTTTATTTAAAAAAAATTTTGAAAAAAAAAAATTACACTTAATGCCTTATATAGCAAAAGTACAATATTTATGATTATTAATGGAACTATGATTTTAAATTCTTAAATGCACAGAATAATTATGGATTTAGTAACAAAATAAATCACAATAAACTGTAAAGTAGGGAAAGCTTTTTTTTAAAGTCTGCTATTAAAAATACTTTGTGTTACTGTGGTAGCTATTGCTGGAAGAAATTTTCTTGCAATTCACTTAAATGGGCAGCATGATTTTCCATTTTTGTCACCACACTAATGAAACATTAGTTCTTTTTAAAATTGATTTATTAAAAATATACTCATATCATCATTATTGTTTTCTGCATGACTCTGCTTTGAACTTCATGGCAATACACCTGTAGGATAACTGTTATCATTGAGACCTTCTGCAAATTGAAAGTACAAAAAAAAAAAAGTGTGTGTATTGATATATGCTTGTGTGAAAAGCATTTGGAAAATTACAGTCAATATTCAAAAGGCAACTATCATCATGCCTGAAGAGAAAAGTTTTCAACTAATGTATTTTTCCTATATTGACATATGGCTGTGAAACATGAACACTAAATGGAAAGGAAATTCAAAAATTAAGTATAACTCAATTTAGTATGGAAAGAAGTATGCTTGTTATCACAAGACTGGATCACAAAAGAAATACTTGGATAAAAAATCAAACCATAGTCTGACATCATGGGAATAGTGAAACATCTGAAGTGGCAGTGAGGTGGGCCTATTGCTCTGAGATAACAATAGACAAAAGAAGTACTGGATTGGATTCCACAAGAGGAAAAACGACCATGCCACTGACCTAAATCACAGTAGATTGATGATATCATCAGATTTTCAGGAGTGACATGGGAAAGGAGAGCAATTGACAGATAGTTTGGATCATCTTGGAAAGGCCATCATCCAGCAGTGGATTGACAATGGCTAATGATGATGACTATATATATAAACAAATCAAATAGAATTGATTCACCTACATATAAACTTTCAAAATATCTAGCAAAGTACCTCAAGTGTTTCTCCAATAAATCATCTTTCATCAAAAACACCACAGATTTTCTTTTGCATATAAAAGATATTCCCATCAATGAAAATGACATTCTAGCAAGTTTTGACATTATATCTTTGTTTACTAACGTTCCTACAGATGAGGTACTTGCATTACTAAAGGACAAATTATCCAAAAAATGTTTGCTTTATTAAAACATTGCATTCATTCTGGTTACTTCAAATATCAGGACTCCATTTACCAACAAAAACAAGGCCTGGCAATGGGCAATCCTTTGTTCCCAGTTCTAGCTAACATCTTCCTTGAAGATTTTGAAACGAAAGCCATATCTTCCTTCTCATTTAAACCGAAAGTTTGGAAAAGATATGTTGATGATATTTTCATTGTTTGGAATCACGGGCACACATCTCTCATAGCTTTTCTTAATCATCTTAACATCCAACATCCTAATATAAAATTTACTGCTGATCTAGAAAATAATGACTCCTTGCCTTTCCTGGATGTCATGTTTACACGTTGCTCTGAAAGATTAAAAATCTCTATATACAGAAAACCTACTTATACCAATAGATATCTGCATAATCTTTCTCATCATTTTCCACCACAAAAACTTGGAACTATATCTACCTTAGGATACAGAGCACGCTCTCTCTTGAATGAACAAGATGAACTACAAAAAGAAATCAATCAACTCTCTTATCAACTAAATCTTATCTTTAAACAAAATGGTTACTCTGAAAAAGCGATTAAGAAATTTCTTCTGGATCCTCCTAGACAGTGCACCACAGAAACTATTAATTTTAAAGGCAGCATCTCCATCCCATACATTAGCACAGTCTCTAACAAATTAGCAAAAGTCCTTAAAAAATATAACATCAAGACATTCTTCACCACGCTTCCAAAAATCCGTTCTCTAATCAGCCATCCAAAGCCTCCTCATCACAACCAAAAATATCCAGGTGTATATAAATTATGATGCGATTGCAATATCCCTTATTTTGGACAAACTAACAAATCTGTTGAGCAACGTATAGAAGAGCATAAAAGAGACATCTCTTACAAAAGATCACATGCAACTGCGTTATCCAGTCATGTTCTTTTTTCAAATAATCCTAATGATGATCAACAAAGCCACTCCGTTTTCTGGGATAGATCAGAAAATATTTTTCGCTCTGATGATGAGTTTGAGAGAAAAATTATAGAATCAAGGGAAATCCTTCTGAATCCTGTCCACTTAAACAATTTTGAGTTATAACATCCCAGATAGCCATGCTGCAGTTATTCAGTATTGGCGTTCACGTGAGTCTGCACGCTTACTTGCAATGAACAATGGCACGCCTGTTAGAACAACTTGAAAAAATACGTTTTTTATGTATCAATTATGTGTGGCGATTTTTTACCTGTATTTTCAAGTTTTTAGATACTTCAATGTTTATTACTATTCTCTTCCTTTAAGAATACCCGATGAAGGCTATTATAAGCCGAAACTAGTTGTATTAATCTTATTAAATCTTTATAAGTAATCTCGGTTTTTTTTTTTTTAAGTCATTAAATCTGTTTTTAAAAATGTATTACAACAACCGAGGTGAAGCATATAATCTCTCTCTCTCTCTCTCTCTCTCACACACACACACATTATTATTATTATTATTATTACTACATGACACCTCCAGGGAGTCCAAAGACTCATTGAGGGAGGGCACCAACTCCACAATTCTCCGTACTCAATCCATCAACTACAATGAACTGCAACTACTTTCATCATCTATACCAACAGCGTCTACCACCGACCACCACTAGTATTTTCGCAGACAATCGTAAACATCCATGCCCATGGTGGGATTCGAACCCACAGCCTTTTGGCTGGAGAGTGGATACACTCGGCTAGTGTATCTACTAGCTGGCAAATATATATATAGTAAAACCCCTTTTTTACACTTACATTTATCTATTTAAAATAATCTTTATTTGTTGATTTTTTTTTTTTTTTTTTTTACATCACAGCGGATTGCTTTGCATTGAGTTCAGTGCTTGACCTGTTTTTTACTATCGTCTTCAAAGTGGACATGGAGAGTCCAAGATCTTTTGCTAAATGCACACGTGTTCCGGAATGCCAATCTACATGTCACAGAATTGCCATCTTTTCTTCTACCGAAATACATTTTCTGTCTTTTTTCTCCATGTTACTAACATGGATAATCCACCACTGCAACTTGAAAGCAACTTTCACACGCTAAATTACGTAGCAGAAATTCTGCAATATCAAATAGTACTGTGATTGAAAAATCATAGTATCACTCATCACTACGTTACTGCGGCAAGCGTGCAGGTCACTGTGATTGCAGAAACGAAACTACAGCCGAAAGTAAGTAACACCATCTGGGAACAGAAATGTGCAGATTTCTGCAGCAGTCGATTCGAAAATCAGTATTGCTAGCCGAGAAAAAAACTCAAATCCCGGGAGATAACGTCCACATCAAGTTGTTAATGGTGGGAAAACAATACATCGTAAGAATAGGCCTTAAGACAGGACCAACGGAAAATGACGTAAATGGCAGAAAAACGTAAATTGCGGGAACGTAAAAAAGGGGTTTTACTTATGTCTATTTCCATATTTAATTTGGCATCATCACTAAAAACTTCTGAAATAGTTTACTTATTTAGTTCTTCATTGAGAATGCAGTGGTTTTCTACATTCTTGCCTGTTTTCATAGTTTGGTCTTTTTTATTGCTGATTTTCATGCTAAATTTGTTACAGCTGTTATTCAGTTTACGTAGAGAAACCTGGAGACTTGCACTGGATGTGTTTCATAATCTGCATAAAGCAAACAGCTAAGTCTTTTTACAGATTTGCTACCATTTTCTTTCATAGTGAGATCCATGTAGCTAATGAATCAGCGGAGATATTGTACATCCTTTATTTATACCTGATATCAATCCATTTTCCTGTATTTCTTTCAGTTCTAACTACTGACTTAGAATTTAAATATAGACTAAGCATTGCTCTGTATAATGTTATGCTTTCCTTATAGAATCATAGTATTTTGAAAAGCTTTACTTCTTGTATGCCTTTCCAGATCCATGAAACTTTAGTTAAAGATGCCAAGAAATTATATTCTTGGCATCTTTAACTAAATATATTCTTGGTTTTATCCTTTATCCAAGCATAAGCAAACAATGCTTGTGCGAGAAGTAACTTTACGACTGGGCTACTTGTACGTAGAGGCTAATAACTTCACATCAATTTCTTTAGTATCTCATAATGCAAGGCACATACCTTACAGACAGTGGTGAGCTATAAGGGGCTCACCTTGTGGAGATACCAGCCAGAAGCATTAGCAGGTCATCTCTACCTATAGGAGTTGCCAACTGCAAGGAGTTGTCCTGGTGTTGTACCACCTTACCCCCAGTCCTGAAGATGCTTTCAGGCACAAACATTGTTTGCTCACACTTGGATAAAGGATTAAACTAAATTTATTATACTCTAACCAAGTGAAAAATAAACTTTCAGCATCTTTCTCTAAATCCAGAGTAATTTATTAAAAAGGTGCCACACCAATTGGCAACTCCTATAGGTAGAGATGACCTGCTAATGCTTCTGGCTGGTATCTCCACTTGGGCTTGGCTCCCACTGAAGAGACCTCAATAAAGGTCGAAACTAGTCTGGGTAGTGGCCCTTTCCTTAATGCATAACATTAGACATATCCGCAGGGAGATGTGTTTTGCATTATGAGAGATACTGAGACAGGAGAGTTGGTAACTTGCTCCACATTTGCAAGGAGTCGTCCTGGTGTTGTACCACCCTACCCCCAGTCCTGAAGATACTTTCAGGTGCAAACTTTGTTTGCTCACACTTGGATAAAGGATTAAACTAAATTTATTAAAATCAGTACAATGAGTACAGGTAGAGTGATTGTTATGTGGGACTTCAACTATGGAGATATAGACTGGAAGGAAAGAAGAAAGATCACATTGCAGGAAGAGAATTGAATTTATACACCTACTGAGAAATAATTACTTGAGGCAGCATATGATGGAGGGGATTAAGAGTGGGATCGTATAGGACTTGGTCGTAGGATGAGAAGAGCTATCCATAACGAAGGTGACAACATTGCCTCTAATTGGTGAGAGTTACCATGCAGTCTTGACTTGGGTGATTGTAAAATATGAGGAATATTCTGTCAAGAAGGGGCATTTGTGGAACTACGAGGCATGTGATTATAGTGACATGCTTAGGAAAAAGCTTAAATCTCTATTATGGTCTAAGACACTGCAGGGTAAGGATGTTAGTAGTGCATGGGATATAGTTAAGGGTCAGCTAGTGGAAGCAATATTAAAATGTATACCTACAGTAAGGAGGGTTAATCAGGTGGGAGTTAGATTGTTGAGTAATATCATTAAGCATGAGCTACAGAAGAAGAAAATGCAGTGGAGGGTATATAAAGAGAAAGGTGACAAGCATGGCAAGGGAGGAAAAATCAGTTTATGAGAAGAATCTCGCTGAGCAGGCTAAACAAAATCCCAAAGAGCTCTTTCGTTATGTGGCAGTTAAGAAGAATGACTATGGAAGATTAACCTTAATGAGTGATGATGGTTATGAGGTGACAGAAGCAGATAAAATAGTTGTTACTTAGGGATCACTTTGTAAGGGTATATCATCCTAGTGTCAGGGTTATTGCTTTAACATATGTGACAAGACACTAAAGCAGAAACAGAGCTAGATGAATTGGAGATTCTTAGAATCTTGCAGTATCTCATTGTAAATGCAGCTGTGGGATTAGATGGGATATCAGCGCATGTTTTGTGAGAATGGGCAAGAGAACTGGCTATGCTTCTGACTAGGCTCTTTAAGTCTCTTCCAAGGGAGAGGAAAGAAGGCAAAATAATTCCCTTGTATAAGGCAGGTTCTAAGACTGCAATAGCAATTTATAGACCAATTAATTCTCAGGCATGATGATAACAGTACTGGAAGAATTGGCCAAAAAAAAAGATAATTTAAGAATGGGTGGATAAAAATATGATACTCTATTAAGGGGAACATGGCCTTGTGAAGGGTTAGTTATAACTTGGTAATTTACTATCTTTTTATAATAGAATAACAGCAGAGTTGGATAAAGGACATTATTATATGATGATTCTGCTGGATTTTGCAATGACATTTGACAGAATACCACATGGAACTCTGTTACACAAATTAGAACAAATGGGGACGGATATGACACTGGTTAAGTGGATAAGAGAGTGACTGCTGGACAGATCAAATATATCCTTTCAGGAAATAACCCGAAAGGAAATATTCAGTTGTTTGTTGATGATGCAAAATTAGGTAGGTCCAACACAATTTTTGCTGACTTTTATATGAGACTTGTTTTTTACTAATTTGGGTGCGCTGATTTCAAATATCAAATTCATTTTTCTCTATCACGTCAGGTTTTTCCTCTATGGCATTTTCTTTTTGCTAATTTGTAAGTTTTTGATAGTTTTAAGGAGGCAGTACTATTTAGAGGATCAAAAAAAAATCGATTTTTTAATATTATTTTCTGAAAGTATGTACTTTTAAAAATCTGTTCCTAACTTTTTATCAAGAAATTCGAAAAATTCCCGAAGATATAGCCTATTATTCAAAGCGGTGCGCAGATTAGAATCGGAGCGCTCACCGCTCTCGCTTGTTAGTAAACGAATAAATGCGCAAGAACCTGCCATGGCACATACTGGCGCTTTGAATGCGAGAGAGGATTAGATACTTAACTACTTAACAATATTCATTAAAAATTACAAGAATATTTATAAAAAAAATAACAATTTTACTTACACATGAGTTTCAGGGAATAAATTTTTGTTTGTAGCAATTTCTGCTGTGTCTTCTGTTTTGGCAATCCCTTTGAATACTTCAACAGTAGTCGGCCATCATGTGAGAATCCCATCTTCCTTAGTATCGATCTTCCATAGTTTTTAAGTCTTGATGAAATCTTTCACCTTGTTCATCGCTTACAGCACCTAAATTCTTGGGAAATCTATCAATATGACTGTATAGGAAATGAAGCTTTATGCTCATGCTGCAAACTAGGTGCTGGAAATTTTCAATTGTTTCCACTAGCTCTTTGTAATTGCATGCTTTTTTGTTTCCAAGAAAATTATTCGCAACCATCGTAAACGAAGTCCAGGCCTCTTTCTCAATTTCGTTCATAGAGTTGATGAAATTTGGGTCTCTCATTAAAGTTCTAATTTGCAGTCCATCAAATACACTGGCTTTAATTTTTTCATAACTAAGTCTTGGAAATTTTTGACATGTATTGGAAACAGTCACCTTGTAAATCTAAAGCTTTAACACACTGCTTCATAAGATCTAGTTTGATGTGTAGAGGTGGAAAAATGATTTTTTCTCTGTCGATTAAAGGTTGATTTATAACATTCTGTTCTCCAACATTTAAGGATATTCTAAGAGGCCAATGTTTCTGACTCCAGTGTTGGTTTCTAGCTCGACTATCTCAGAAGCATAGAAAATACGGTAACTTTGTATATCCTCTTTGAGAGCCAAGTAAAAAGTTCACCATTTTAAGATCCACATAGATGATCCAGTTATGGTCTGTATATTTTAATAACTTCAGAACCTTTTTAATGTTTTTTCCTTTAAGTGGACTGAATAGCCAATAGGAATTGAGCCATATACATTCCCATTGTGTAGTAAGACACACTTGAGACTTCTGCTTGAGCTGTCGATAAATAAACACCACTCGTTTGGATGATATTGTACAACGCTCATTTCAGTTAGTAAATCTGACACATTGTTACAGTAAACAAACCCACACTCGTATTTAAAATATTGTACAAGATTACTTTCCCTGCTACGATAAAAAGTTATCTTCGTATCTTGCTCCAGTAAGTTTTTTTCATTTAATCTTGAAGCTAACAATTACGATGATTCCTTCGATAGGCCCAAATCTCTTACTAAGTCATTCAATTCCTCTTGAGTAAAACGTTGCGGTCCAGAACTAGAAATTAAATTTTCATTGTCTAAATTAACATCTAGGTCTTGCTCCTCAAGAACATCTGGCATATCCTGATCATGCTCGTTCTCAAGTAAAGGAAGTCCTTTATAAATTGGCACGGCTATTTCATTGGAATGAGCAACTGGCCGAATTGCTGAGTCGAGATTTGGATACACAATTTTTTTTCTTATTCTTCTTATTATAGAAGTCTGAACTAAACAAAAATAGCAATCATCTACGTGATTTTTCAGTTCACTCCCAATCATTGGAATGCCAAAAGCTAATTTTTGGCGTTTTCCCTTGCTCCATTGTCGTAAATTTTCTACACATGACTTACACACTTTATTTGGAGCCCATGAATTGTCCTGATCTGCAAGTTTTACGTCAAAGTATGCAAAGTACACTTTCTTAACGAAATCAGTGATATTTGTGCTTTGACTGGGAACAGTAAAGCTCCCACAAATGTAGCAGAAGGAATCTACACTATTGATACATTTTCGAGTAGTAGACATGATGTATTTTCTTCACTGCTGACTAACATGCAATTAACAAGACAAAAACAACCAGAGACTTTATTGAAACGTTGTAAGCGTTCATCATCCTTTCACGATCGATTAACAATTGACCGATTTTGATCGTTCTTTGTCTGCTATGATGCATATTGCATTCATTTGTTTTAGGCAGTTGTCATCACCTACTTTTCATCACCTAAATGTATTAGGTCAGTTATCGGCCTCTCTCGCATTCAAAGCGCCAGTATGTGCCGTTGCAGGTTCTTATGCATTTATTCGTTTACTAACAAGCGAGAACGGTGAACCGTCTGATTCTGATCTGTGCACCGCTTTGAATAATAGGCTATATCTTCGGGAATTTTTCGAATTTCTTGATAAAAAGTTAGGAACAGATTTTTAAAAGCACATACTTTCAGAAAATAATATTAAAAAATCGATTTTTTTGATCCTCTAAATAGTACTGCCTCCTTAAAACTATCAAAAACTTACAAATTAGCAAAAAGAAATGCCATAGAGGAAAAACCTGACGTGATAGAGAAAAATGAGTTTGATATTTGAAATCAGCGCACCCAGATTAGTAAAAAAACAAGTGTCAGATCATAATCAGCAGAAAAATTTTTTTTTTTGTTGGCCAGTGTAATTAATCAAAGCGATATGTAGAGCTTGCAGGATGATTAAATAGGCTGTCAGTATGGGCCAAAGATATGGGTGTCAGTTTAATGTGGAGAATCATCATCATCAAATTCCTGCCATGTACCCTCAACAGGTGTACAGGATATGATAGTACTACATGAAAAAAATTACATCATTATTAATTTCCTATCTACAATTTTCCTCCAAATCAGTCTGTTACTTGGCAAGACTCCAACATTATCAGATCTTATATTTCCATCGTCTAAAGCACTTTGTACCGTATCAATCCACCTATATCTTGGTCTTCCTCTGAGTCGTTTTGCTGCCAACCTGGCAGAGAACACTTGTTTTGCTAATATGCAGAAATGTAAATTTATACATTTTGGGATAAACAGATTACAAACTGTGTATCACATTGATGCCACTGTACATACTCCAGGAAATAGATGAGGCTAGAGATTTAGAGGTGGTGGTAGACAGAAAGTTTTTTAGAGGACATATTGCTATGATACCCCATAAGACTACTTGGCTGTTGAAGAACACATTAACAATTAGAGATAAGGAAAATATGGCTTTGATATGTCCACATCTGGATTACTGTGCTCTGGTCTTGTCTCTTGGGGGATGAGGAAGCAGTGGAGAAGATTCAGAGGCAAGTGACCAAGGTGGTGAGTGGATTGCAGAATTGGTTGATAAGAGAAAAAGAGAGGATATGATAGAAACATTTAAGTTGTTTAAAAGGTTTTATAGGATAGATGCAAGGGAAATATTTCAACACTTGGCTAGAGGGACTAGAATAAGGATCATCCCAGGAAGTTGAATAACGGTGTGGTTGGTAGGGGTGTGAGGATTAGATTTTTTGCTTGGGGAGTTGTAAATGAGTGGAATGGGTTGTCAGAGTCGGTTATGAGTGCTTTGTCTGTTAATGGTTTCAAGGACAGGTATGATAGATTGTGTGGATAGTTGGGTCTCCTATGATGAGTCCAATGACTCCATGGAGGCGCCCGTATAATAATAATAATAATTTCCTTATATGTACTCTCATGGAGTGTTCAGGCTACTATGATGGCACTACATGATTAAGTTTATATTATTATTAATCTCTATCAACAATCATGAGCACTTCTATTTTGTCATAGCTGTTGAAAATTACCGGCCAATCAGCATAACAGGAATCATTATCAAGGTCTTAGAGAAAATAGTCAAGAGGAAAATACAAGATTGGATAGAAGAAAATGGGATACTGTATCGGGGACAGCATGGTTTTGTGAATGGTAGATCATGCCTCAGTAACTTGCTCACGTATTATAACACAGTGACGGCTGAACTGGATAAGGGTAATGGGTTTACAGTGATTCTGCTGGACCCTGCTAAGGCCTTTGACAGGATACCACATGGAATTCTAATCAGTAAATTGCAGCATATGGGAATGGACATAGGGTTAGTGAGATGGATAGGAGGGTGGTTGACGGAGAGATATCAGAGAGTGGTTTACTCAGGAGTAGAGTCCACAAGACGGCCTGTGACTAGTGGTGTACCACAAGGATCTGTTCTTGGACCACTGCTGTTTAATTTGTTCATAAATGATATAGGAAAGGATCTGAGAGGAACAGTTCATTTGTTTGCGGATGATGCGAAGTTGGGTAGGGCAATAGTGAATGCAGATGACATCAAAATTTTGCAGGAAGATTTGGATAGATTGGAGGTCTGGGCTAGGGAGAATGGATGTCAATTTAATGTGGCAAAATGTAAGGTTATGCATTTTGGGGTGAAAAGATGGGAGGCAGTTTACTGCATTGGTGGAACCGTGCTCCAGGAAATTGATGAGGCACGAGATTTAGGAGTGTTGGTGGATAAGGAATTGAAATTTAGGGGACACATTGCAAAAGTGGCCAAATCAGCTCATCAAATCACTTGGTTGCTGAAGAATACGTTGACAAGCAGAGACAAGCAGGTTATTGTTCCTCTGTATCGAGCCTTGATAAGACCTCATCTCGACTACTGTGCTCAGATTTGGTCACCTAGGTTTCTTCTTGATGGGGAGGAGGTGGAGAGGATCCAGAGGCGAGTGACCAAGATGATAGCAGGTCTGTGGAATGAACCGTATGAGAACAGGTTGAGGATTTGTGGTTTGCAAAAATTGGTTGATAGGCAGAGGAGGGGAGATGTGATTGAGACATTCAAATTACTGAAGGGTTTCTATAAAATTAATTCAGAAGATATTTTTGAGAACAGGGCTGGTTGTGGGAGGACTAGGGGACATCCATGGAAACTGGGCAAAAGTGTGGTTAGTAAAGGTGTTAGAGCTGGGTTCTTTACTTTTAGAGTAGTGAATGAGTGGAATGCGCTCCCTGAGTCTGTGGTGGATGCTGTGACAATGAATGAGTTTAAGGCGAGGTATGATAGATACTGTATGAATGTCGAATAGTTGTGATGAAAATGATTTGGGGCCTCCCTCGATGAGTCTAATGACTCCCTGGAGTTGCCCGTAATAATAATAATAATATCTAACATTTCCTTCTTCTCATGCATTTCTGACTGAATCAATCCACCTAGACTTTGGTTTTCTTCTTTGTCTTTTCTGTCATCTTGGCATTAAATAGCTGTTTTACTAACCTTTCCTCATCCATTCTATTTAAGTGACCATATTATCTTAGAATAAGCTCTGCTTACTCATTCTTGAATTCTGACAGTGTCAATTTCTTTTCTAATAACTTAATTTTTAATACAATTCTGAAATTGATGGTATCTGTTACTCCTTAATTTTTCTCAGAACTCTCTTACCTATAGTATCTAGTCTGATCAAGAGCTTTATTTCTAATCCATTACTTAAAACTGGTTTGAACATTCTTCTATACTGCTAGCTTGATGTTTTGGCTATTTTCCCACTCATTCCATGTAAATTTGTTTAGCTGGCTACCCACTTTTCCAACTTTGCTTATTTTGTCTATTTTCAGATTTAAGTTGCCATTTTCACAAAAAACTGTGCCTAAATAACTGAAATATTTTACTTGTTCTCTTGGTTTTCCATTGAGAATGCAGCTGAAGTTTTCTATGTTCCTGCCTATTTTCATTAGTTTTGATCTTTTTATTGCTTGCTGATTTTCATGCCAAATTTGTTACAGCTGTAAGTCAATTTAGTTAGAGAATCCCGGAGAGTTGCAATGGATGTGTATAGGAGTACATCATAATCTGCAAAGAGCTAAGTTTGATATCTCCAATCAGATTTAATGCCACTTTCTTTCTTACATAATGTGATCCATATAGATGATGAATAAGAGTGGAGATAATGTGCCTCATCTTACACCTGATTTTATATCAAAATCATATTCCTGTATTACCTTCAATTCTAACTGCTGACTTACAATTTAAACGCAGATTTCTCCTATATAATGTTCCATTTATCCCATATAACAGCATTGCTTTAAAAAACTGTTTCCTGGGCACCTTATTGTCTGCCTTTTCCAGATTTATTAAACTTAAGTACAGATCCTTGTCATACTCCAGTGATTTCTCAACTGTTTGTCGCAAAGTGAAAATCTGATCCTGACAACCTTTATTTAGCCTGATTCCAGACTGTTCTTCTCCCAGTTTCTCTTCCACAATTTTTCTCGGCTTCTTTTCAAGTATGCTTGCAGAAATCTTACCTGAATGGAGAAATTCCTCTATAATTCTCACATTCAGCTTTATCCCTTTTTTTTTTTTTTATAGTCTGGTACTGTGAGAGCTCTATTCCAATCATCTGGTATTCGACCTTCTAACCAGATCCTCTAAATTATGCAGTGTAGCCACCTGCAAAAGTTTATGCCTCCATATTTGAGCATCTATGGTTGAGTATTATCTACTCCAGCTACAACTTGAAGTATTGATATGTACTCTTGTTTGCATCCTCTTGAAAATGTTCTAATTCTATTGTCTCATGCTTGTCTCTTTGAACAGTGTTTCAAAGTAATTACTCAAGAAATCTGAATTAAAAATCTTCATTTTTTGTCACTTCTATCATCTTTGATTCCTTTTACAGTGCTCTTTCCTTCATTTCTAAGCTTTTGAACAGCGTCCGCAACATTTTGCCACCCTTCTGATATTTATTTTTCTATATCGAAGTGTTCCCATGACTTGTTTAGTTATTTTTGCATATAGCTTAGCTCTCTTAAAATTTCCTCTGTATTGTTTTAAGGTATCTGTCGATTTATTTGCTAGGAACTTTCCATATATTTTCATCTTTTATGGAACTTCTTTAACTTGTGTCCAGCCTGGTGTTCTTATTTTTCTGTCTGTGCAGATGACTTCACTGTATGTCTCTCTAGTTTAATGAATATTTTCTTCATAGTGTTTGCAATTGAGACTTGCAAGGTTTGGTTTTTGTTTTTGAACTGTCTCATTTTTTTTCAGTATGGTTTGTATGGTCGAGTCAACATTTCACCTATAAAAGCTGCCTTACTTTAATTATTTTAAAAACTTTTTTACACACTGTTTTTTTTTTCAAAGTAATATACATTTTGATCCTGCTTAGTGCTAAGTAATGGTCACTTTCTATTTCAAATCCTGTATACACTGTTGTATCCTAATCCATCATGAAGATGTTAATAGTTAGAAGATAATCTCAATTAATATTAATCCTGTCATAGAGATGATCTCTGTTCAACAATTATTTTTTTTTTTTATTTCCGAGTGTACATATATATTATATTTATTGCAGAAGGGTTCACTCCGATTGGTACAATGACTTTAATTCTTTCATTCAGTAACCAAAAATCAGACTCAAGACCAAAATACAAAATAAACACATTTAATAAAACAAAAAAATATATATATACACTTCAAAGATATATTACATAACTAACTACAAATTTAATTGGATCCAAGACCTTTTAAAAATAAACTTACACTTAAGACTAGACTAAACACTTTGTTTTCACAATGACAAAATGTTCATAGCCAGTTTCTTTCTCTGTCAAGGTTCTTTTCCGAAGATATATGATGTTATTCTTCATTTTCATAGGATCCTTTCTCATCACTTATGTAGCACACAATAATTCTTCCTGACTAAATTCTGTCTCTTTTTAGTAGGAATAATAGTTAGATCCGGCGTCCTTAAATAGATGAAACTTCCTAATCAGAGTTTTCTCGAACATTCCTTTAGAACGTAAATAGTAATTTCTTCTTTTATTCACTAATGCTTATTGACAGTCTTAACTCTTCCACCTTAAAAGAATTCACAGTTCTACGTTTCTCTTTTTGGAACCCAATATAAATCTTCCAATTAGTGTTTCCTCCAATATTCTTTTTAAAATGCCTATAGCAATATTTCCCTTTTATTTATCAATACTTATTCCCCTTTAAAACTTCAGAGTTCCACGATTCCTTTTTTGGAATCTACTATTAATTTTCCTCTGACTGTCACATAAAAAAAAACTCAGTTTCCTCGAATCTAAATGTCTGCCGGCCTGTGTTCTAATTTCCTCCTGAATGCTCTTGTTTATTTCTCTCATTGCTTCAATACCGAACAGCTTTCTGTCAGCTGTCAATCACACATCAACCTTCTTGGCGAGCATGCACACTCCATGAAACTGGCAAGCGAGAAACTAAATATAATGGCTGACACACAGATTACGTTAGCGACAAGAGAATGTCTTCATAAAACACAAAACTTAATATTTTAAACTACAATAAATTTGTTTAAAGTAACACAACCATTCAAATCCAGTAAGTACCTAAGATTTTTAACTGCTTTACATATCATTTTTGACAAAACAATTTCAATAACGGGCACATCCCAAGTGCTGACAATGCGTGTTATGAAACTAAAACTAATAAACATACTAACATAAACAATACGTAAAAATATTCAGAATTTTAAATTATAATTATTTTTACAAAGATATTACTGTAGTGTCACTTCACTGTGTCAAATTGCAAGTGTTAGAGGTAATGAATTCGTAAACTTGCTGCAATAGATGGAATTATTATTAATATTATCTTAAGAATCAGAAGACATCAAAGTTTCTCTAAAAGAAGCTTGTAGTTAATAAAAATTCCATCATCTGTTATGGCATTGATGTGAATAAATATAGCAAATCGATACTGAAAAAATTTCAGCTTTAAAATGGAAAAATAAAATGAGTATTTCTATAGATGAACAGGCGACAATATTAGAAACTACTTGAGTCTAAATGGCAAATAGTGCGACATTTTTTCATTATTGCTGTAAAATCATAAATATTTTCTGATCAACCAGATCTGTATTTTTAATGTTGTCTCCTTCATATATATTATAAGAAAGTTTATTATAGTTCGCCCACCGATTTGAGGTCCCTTGACACTTCTGCGCATCTCAGAAAAAGAAGAATCCATTCCGATAATAGGGTAATCAGTCCGTATAGTGGGATGAGTTGTTTATTATTACCAGTCGGAAAATTAACTTCTCTTTTATGATTATTGTAGTTAACTATGTTGCTTGTATAACAGTTGGAAAATTTTACCTATAAAGCACGTGATTTCGCGTGTTGGCGACCAATTCGGACGTCCTTCATTTTTTTTCTCCCCTTCAGCATGAATCGACTATTCTTGGAAAGACGCAAAGCAGGGACCTGGAAACGGTGGGCGAACTATAAGAATACATGTTACTTTTTCGTTTGAAAAGGCCTTTAAGTTAAAGCCCTTGTCCTCACAACTGTTAGTGTTGCAATTATGGGAAAATTAGGAAAACTATCTGCAGTCTTTCCTGATAGCCAGTTATTTTATGTTGTTGTGAATAGTGTTTTATTTCAAAAACTTGAAAGATAATAGCAAAAATCACAACCAAAATGTTGAATCTGAATACCATGATGAAGGAAACAAGAAAATTAGATCGATAATGTGGAATGCGTTTTAAAGGAAAAGCTTTGTTAGGTTGTACTGAAACTACTTGTCACGAATTTTGATGTGATTCAATGCAATTCTTTATGTAGTAAGCATGGACTTGATGTTGTAAGGTGTTAGTATAACAGCTTTGTGAGTTTTTTGAAAACACTGAGAAGTAAAGACTGCTGTCCAACTAATGAAGAATTAACAGATCCGAAATGGTTGTTTTCTCTTTGTAAAGCTAACTATGTTTTACCCTGTAAAATTTATTTTGGATATTAATGTTGTACATTAGAACTGTCATTCCAGATTACAAATATTTCATCGGCATATCCATACCAAAGCACAGTTTTTGGAGAAACATCACTAAGAGGCCATTGTTCAGAGCATTCCATCAAGTTGCTAGCTGGTGTGAGTGAAAGAGGATTTCCCATTGCTCCTACCTTCAGCTGCTGTAATTTATTTTGCATGATACATTTCAGAGTGAATAACAAAATCAAAAAGTTTAACAATATCAGAAAACTATATTGCTCGAGTAATTCACTGGTATTTGATAAAGAAATGTTGAAAAGTGACAGTGTCTCTCTTCTAATCATAATATTCAAAGAGCTCACATCAAGATTACAATGTTTTTTGTAAAGTCCAAAGTGTTCTTAATATGAGAGGGAAATTTCCTTGTGAAAATGAAAAGTAAATTTGACAACTACTTGGATGAATTATCAGTAGGGCCACCAATTCAATGAACAACTTGATCTCAAGGAATATCAGGTTTGTGGATCTTGGGAAATCCATGTAATCTTGGGGGATGCAAAAGAAAGTTTTTTTCTTTAAATCATCCCAATCAAGGACATTATCAGTGAGATTATTAAGTTTATTAATATGGCTAACAGATGAGATAGGATTGTCTGTAAAGTCATATTGTATATTTCATTTTTTAATTGTACTGAAGATGCATTTAGATACATAGGCAAAAATTCTCCAGTTTAAATTAATTTATTTAATATAAGTAATCTATTTCTTTTATCTCTAGTATTATGCTTCTTTCTTCAAATTCTAAGATTAATATCTCAGTTTTACAGAGCCTATCTCAAAAAAAAGTGATATGTGTGGCAAGGATTAAGTCAAAGAAACTTAAATGTATTAACAGCATTATTTTGCTAAAAAGATGTGGTTAGCCCAAAGTTATTCCTGTCTATAGAAGTTTTTCGATCACTGAAGCCAAAAATTTTCAGCCTTTTGAAATATGGAAATTGGCTCTATCGAGCACTCTAGCAGCTGTTCTTTTCTATGGAGTTAATTAATATTATACCGTGAGTTTCATCTTTATTTTACACAAGTGTTTTAATACCACTCTAACAATCTTAAACCAAAATATGAATTACTTATCAGCTGTTCCAGGATGTTTATATGTTTCATTCCATCCAAGATGGAAAAAGTTAGAAAGCTTTTTTTATGTTGGGCCCATACATTGATCCTACAGGTTGATCAACAGATGTTTGTTGATCAACCTGTAGTACACTAGTACCATATATGGGTAGTGACTTGGGAAAGGAGGAACTTGTTTTCATTTAATTTAAAAGACTATATATTGTATTCCTTGGGAAACACATCAGGGGGGGGAGCCTGTTCTGCAATACAGCAGTAGCAGGGATGAAGGAAGAGGAAAAGAAACTTGTTCTGTTAGTTTCTAGGTGCACTTGGAAGGGATGTTGAGCAGCAGCTGCATGTATTCCAATGAGCTTAGTACTAAGTGGGGGAATTATTGATACTATTTTAGATGAACATTTCTCATGGAAATATTTATAGAATATACATTGCAGAAACCAAACGTCTGTGTGAAAGTGGGAGGAGTGAGTTGGTAAGAGATGGATCATTAATAAGTCTAATTGCTCTCCTCTGTATCGAGTCAAGCATTTTGAGAGATTTTGCCCCCCCCCCCCCTTTCTCCAAATTAAGAGAGAAATATTCAATAGCTGAGCAGATTTGTGATTTGTATAATGTTATTAACAGCTAAAATCTCCTAGTGTTTTGTATCCAAAACAGAAAAGTGTTTAATCTTTAAACAATATTAACAGTTTTATCACGAGACCAGTCAAAGGCATGGCTGTGGTTGTACAAGATTAAATTGAATATTACAGGGAGATTTCTTTAATTCTCGACTATATGAACAATCTTGAAGATCCTCCTTAGCTGCTGTGAGGAACATAAATCTTATATCCAGTATCTTGAACATAGTAAATTTAATTTAATCCTTTATCCAAGTGTGAGCAAACAAAGTTTGTGCCTAAAAGTATCTTCAGGACTGGGGTAAGGTGGTACAACACTAGGGCACTCCTTGCAAAGGTGGAGAAAGATACCAACACTCCTATCTCTGTATCTCCCATAATGCAAAACACATCTCCTTGCAGATATGTCTAATGTTATGCATTAAGGGATGGGCGACAACCCAGACTAGTTTTGACCTTTATTTGAGGTCTCTTCAGTGGGAGCCAGGTCCAAGTGGAGATACCAGGCAGAAGCATTAGCAGGTCATCTCTACCTATAGGCGTTGCCAAATGGTGTGCCACCCTTTTTTAATAAATTACTCTGGATTTAGAGAAAGATGTTGAAAGTTTATTTTTCACTTGGTTAGAGTATAATAAATTTAGTTTAATCCCTTATCCAAGTGTGAGCAAACAAAGTTTGCGCCTGAAAGTATCTTCAGGACTGGGGTAAGGTGGTACAACACCAGGGCACTCCTTACAAAGGTGGAGCAAGCTACTAACTCTCCTATCTCAATGCATTTTTGAAAATTATGGAGACAACTATCGTGTTTGAATGAAAACTTTAGTTTAATATAACTAAAATCTACAATTCGACGTTTCGACCTTTATGTCAAGGTCATCTTCTGGAGCATACAACTATACACAGAAAACAAGCTACACTACAATCAAACTGGTTTGTTAAAGATACTGACCAACCGCTACAACAATTGTTGGACTGACCTCTGGTGGAAAAAAAAAAAAATAAAATAAAAAAATAATAAAATAAAATAAAGTAAAAATAAAAATAAAAAATTATACATCAATGCTAGAGTCCTATTATTAGTGTTATCTGTTGGTTGTAGAAATGCATTGGGTGCAACAAGTAACTATCTATATACATATAATATGTTATACCTGTACATTCCAGCCAGTTGGTATGCAATGGCTTCTAATAATAGTTGTAGATTGGCTAGAGTCCTGACTTATGCTGGATTTTATATATTAGGTAGGCTGAATGTGTGCCATCCAGATCCTTGGAATTTTCATGCCTTCTGAAGAAGAAGTCTACAACTATTATTAGAAGCCATTCCATACCAACTGGCTGGAATGTACAGGTATATCATGTTGTTATTATATATATATATATATATATAGATAGATAGTTGTTGTTGCGCCCAATGTATTTCTACAACCAACAGATAACACTAATAATAGGACTCTAGCGTGGATGTATAATTTTTTTTTATTTTTTTTTCACCACAGGTCAGGCCAACAATTGTTGTAGCGGTTGGTCAGTATCTTTAACAAACCAGTTTGATTGTAGTGTAGCTTGTTTTCTGTGTATAGTTGTATGCTCCAGAAGATGACCTTGACAAAAAGGTCGAAACGTCGAATTGTAGATCTCATTATCATCATCATCATCATCAAATTCCTGCCATGTACCCTCAAGGGGTGTACAGGATATGACAGCACTACATGAAAAAATTACATCATTACTAACTTCCTACCTACAGTTTTCCTCCAAATCAGTCTGTTACTTGTCAAGACTCCAATATTATCAGATCTTATATTTCTATCGTCTAAGGCACTTTGTACCATATCCATCCACCTATAACTTGGTCTTCCTCTGGGTCGTTTTCCTGCCAACCTGGCAGAGAACACTTGTTTTGCTAATCTTTCCTCTCCCATTCTATTTAAGTGACCATACCACCTGAGATTAGCTCTGCTAATGCATTCCTGGATGCTGACAATGTCAAGTTCTTTCCTAATATCCTCATTTTTAATATGATATTGCCATTGATGCCATCTGTTCACGCCTCTAATCTTCCTCAGGACGCTCATATCTGCGGTCTCTAGTCTTTGGTCAAGCGTTTTACTTGTGACCCAGCTCTCAGATCCATAAGTTAAATTTGGTTTGAACACTGTCTTGTATACAGCTAATTTAGTGTTCCGACTAATTTCTCTCTTATTCCATATGAATTTATTCAATTGACTTCCCACCATACCAGCTTTACTGATTCTGTTGTCTATTTCTATATTTAATTTACCATCTTCAGTAAAAATCGTGCCTAAGTAGCTGAAATGTTTTACTTGTTCCACAGGTTCTCCATTCACAACACAGTTGACATTTTCACTGATTCTGCCTATTTTCATCGTCTTTGCCTTTTTATTGCTGATCTTCATACCATACCTATTACAACAGCTATTCAATTTAGTCAGAGAATCTTCCAGACTTGTAGCGGATTTATTTAGAAGTATAACATCAGTTATAAGTTAAAGCTGGTTTGAACACTGTCTTGTACTAATTTAGTGTTCCAACTAATTTCTTTCTTATTCCATATGAATTTATTCAATTGACTTCCCACCATACCAGCTTTGCTGATTCTGTTGTCTGTTTCTATATTTAATTTACCATCTTCAGTAAAAATCGTGCCTAAATAGCTGAAATGTTTTACTTGTTCTACAGGTTCTCCATTCACAACACAGTTGACATTTTCAATGATGCTGCCTATTTTCATTGTCTTTTTCTTTTTATTGCTGACCTTCATACCATATCTATTACAACAGCAATTGAATTTAGTCAGAGAATCTTGCAGACTTGTAGCGGATTTATTTAGAAGTATAACATGATCCGCATAAAGCAAAGAGCTGACATTAACATCTCCAATTTTGATATCAGGTTTAATACCACTTTCCTTCATAATGTGATCCATATAGATAATGAATAACAGAGGGGATAATGTACATCCTTGTCTCACACCAGATTTAACATTAAACCATCTTCCTGTACTTCAATTCTAACTGCTGACTTACAACTCAAATAAAGACTAAGTATTGCTTGATATAATGCCACATTGACACCATATAACTGCAGCGTATTGAATAGCTTATCTCTTGGCACCTTGTCATATGCCTTTTCCAAATCGACAAAACTTAAATACAGATCTTTGTTATATTGACATGCTTTCTCGACTTTGTCGTAAAGTGAAGATCTGATCCCGACAGCCTCTATTTGGCCTGAATCCAGCTTGTTCTTCACCAAGCTTTTCTTCCACAATTCCTCTCAACCGTTTCTTAAGTATACTTGCATAGATCTTGCCAGAAACACTCAGTAGGGAAATACCTCTGTAATTCTCACATTCAGTTTTATTTCCCTTTTTATATATGGGTACTATGAGAGCTCTACTCCAATCATCGGGAATTCGTCCCTCTGTACAGGCTTTCTGAACTATGCAGTGCAGCCACTCTAAGACTATTATACCACCATACTTCAGCATTTCTGGTCGAATATCATCTACTCCTGCTGCCTTTCCACATTTCAAGCCTTTGATGGCTTTTTCTACTTCTAGTATGGATATGTATTCCTGACTGCATGCCTGGTTAGTGTTTTTTATCACTGTGCTGTCATCACTACTTGTTTCATTTAGCAGTTTTTCAAAGTAATTACTCCATACTTCAAGGGTATCTTTTTCTCCTGTTTTCATGTCACCTTTATCATCTCTGACTACTTTTACAGCACTCTTTCCTCCATTCCTAAGCTTCTTCAACAACCTCCAGAATATTTTGCCACCTTCTTGATATTTATTTTCTATATTCTTGCCGAAGTCCTCCCATGACTTTTGTTTAGCTAGTTTTACACACTGTTTAGCTTTCTTACATTTGTCTCTGTATACTGTAAGAGTAAAAGTTGACTTATTTGCCAGGAACTTTTGATATGCTTTCTTTTCCTTCAATGACTCTTTAACTTCCTGTGTCCACCAGTGAGTTCTGATTTTTTTATCCTTGCAGACAACCTCACCACATGCCTCTCTGGCAGAATCAATCAATGTTTTCTTCAGAGTTTGCCACTGAATCTCCAAGGTTTGATTCCTGTTCTCAAACTCTTTCATTTTCTTTTCAATAATCTTTCTGTATTTTAGTCTACAGTTCACATCTGAGAGCTGCTCAACTTTTATTCACTTTAAAACTTTCTTACATGTCATTCTTTTCAATGTGAAATTCAATTTTACCTTGCTCAAGACTAAATAGTGATCACTTCCAATTTCAAATCCTCTGTACACTCTGGTGTCCTGCACCAGGCAGAAAACATCACTATCAACAATAACATAGTCAATGAGACTTTTCTTATTCCTAGCCTCTTCTCTCCATGTGAATTTGTGCACATTTTTATGTTGGAACATGGTGTTAGTAATAAGCAATCCTGAGCAGAAATCCAACAGATATTTGCCATTATTATTAGCTTTGCTCTTTTCTGCAAATTTTCCTAAAATATTTTTGTATGTCTCACAATTATTTCCTACTCTATTTAGAACCCCAACAAGGACCAACTTTTCCTTTTTCATTTTGTCAGTTGCTTTTTCTAAAGCCTCAAAAAATTCCTCCACTTCTACCTTAGTAGAACCTTCTGTGGGACCATAGGCACAAATAAGTCTCATTGTCCATTCCCCATTCTCATATTTGCCTACATTACTCTACTTGAGACTGACTGCCATTCAAGAAGATTAGCCTCGTATTTTGTGTTGAATACTCTGGCTACTCCTTCTTTTCCTTGATTGTCATTGCCTGAATATAACATTTTGTATTTATTGCTCAGAACGATCTTACCAGTTTTGGTCTTTTTTGTTTCAGTCACCCCTATTATGCCGATCTGGTACTTATCTTATTCCTCAGCTAGTTCCATTTCTTTGCCATTCAGGCTTGTTACGTTGATAGTACCTATCTTTAACTCTGATGTTGAGTTGGGGTTTGTTTTCAGATTTGTTCCAGTAGCTGACTTTTCGCTGTTCACCCTGGTTCCATGGCGAAAACAATGGTGGCCTTGTGTAACCGGGCGATGCCCCAGCCGGCATGAAATTTTGTCATGGTGTACCATCATTTTTTTATTTTGGTTTAACCAATAAGAATACAATTTGGTTGGCTAAATCCCAAATTTACAGCCCATCCTCGTTCGTTCAGTATCAAAGTAGATACCCAACAGGGTGCACCACGAGAAGGTGAGGATTGGACATTAGGTCAGAAGCCCTGGTCGGTTCTCCGCATTCCTTTAAAGGCTATGTGGAGGTCTCCTCTCAGTTATACAGCTTTGACCCTTAAGCTCCCCGAATTGTAGATTTTAGTTTTATTAAACTAAAGTTTTCATTCAAACATGGTTGTTGTCTCCATAATTTTTAAAAATGCATTGAGATAGAGGTGTTGGTATCTTGCTCCACCTTTGCAAGGAGTTGCCTGGTATTGTACCACCTTACCCTAGTCCTGAAGACACTTTCAGGCATAAACTTTGTTTGCTCACACTTGGATAAAGGATTAAACTAAATTTATTATACTCTAACCAAGTGAAAAATAAACTTTCAGCATCTTTCTCTGAATCCAGAGTAATTTATTAAAAAAGGGTGGCACGCCATTTGGCAACTCCTATAGGTAGAGATGACCTGCTAATGCTTCTGCCTGGTATCTCCACTTGTCTCCACTTAGGCCTGGCTCCAACTGAAGAGACCTCAATAAAGGTCGAAACTAGTCTGGGTTCTTGCCCATCCCTTAATGCATAACATTAGACATACGAAGATACTTTCAAGCGCATACTTTGTTTGCTCACACTTGGATAAAGCATTAAACTAAATTTATTATACTCTAACCAAGTGAAAAATGAACTTTCAACATCTTTCTCTAAACCCAGAGTAATTTATTAAAAAAGGGTGGCACACCATTTGGCAACTCCTATAGCTAGAGATGACCTGCTAATGCTTCTGCCTGGTATCTCCACTTGGACCTGGCTCCCACTGAAGAGACCTCAATAAAGGTCGAAACTAGTCTGGGTTGTGGCCCATCCCTTAATGCATAACATTAGACATATCTGCAAGGAGATGTGTTTTGCATTATGGGAGATACTGAGATAGGAGTGTTGGTATCATTCTCCACCTTTGCAAGGAGTGCCCTAGTGTTGTACCACCTTACCCCAGTCCTGAAGATACTTTCAGGTGCAAACTTTGTTTGCTCACACTTGGATAAAGGATTAAACTAAATTTATTATACTCTAACCAAGTGAAAAATAAACTTTCAGTATCTTGAACCGTCTGGTCTTGCTGAACATTCTCTCTATTAAGAACAGATCCTGTGGAATAAGATCAATTCTGTGAGAGTAGATTTCTTATGAAATGACTTTATAAGGAACTTGTGAAATGTTACTGGATTTCTGAAGTTAAAGGTGGGCTATCAGGTCTATTTATTTCCCTTATGGGAGATAGTACATTTTCATTCTATTTGCTTTGCCTTTCCTTTTTTTTTTTTTTTTTTTTTGATTATTTATTATTATTGATATTTTAAATTGAGAATTTGTTGACTGTTGGGTACCTACCTTATTAAAACTGTTATTGCATTTATTGATGGTACCAAAGATGCCTTAGATATGTAGATGAAATTGTAAGATTAAAATTAATTTATTTAATTGTAAGTTATGTTTCTTTTATATGTGGTAATATGCATATTCTGTGAAATAAATTTGATTACATAAATATGCAGCATCAACTATATATGTGCTTATGGATTCCAAAAACTTAAACCCTGCCAACTATAATGCAGTAGCCATATGCTGTTTATATACAGTTGGTAATATAATCTGCAGAAGTTATTTCATTGCACATATTATCTTTGTTGAAAGTTTTTCCACTTGGTAATAATATAAAGATGCCAAGAAATTGTATTCTTGGTTTAACCCTTTATCCAAGTGTAAGGAAACAAAGTTTGCTTGTTAACCACGTACCTGTCAATATGGATAAAATACATCACTTCTCTACACTTCCTATCCATCATATATTTCATTGTAATATCAATGGTATTGCAATTTTAATATTCACTTCCGCATTTATGGTAACCTGGACCTATATATACGTCTTGTCTGGTTGGGTGGTTAATCCCTTCATAGACTCCTTGTCTCTGTCAAAAGTTAGTTTGAATAAAGATACTTTCAAAGATATTCCTTGCTATTGCTGTTTTTAGAATGCAAAACAACTGTAATCTATGACAGCAAGTAGTACAATTTATCTCTCAGCTGTGTTATAAACTTTGAAATAAATAGTCAGTTTATTCTGAAAGATTTTATATTGTACAACTTTCAAGTCATCATCATGCTTATAAAAATCAGAGGTACCATTAAACAAAAAATTTAACAAGACTGATTTTCATTTGTTTCACTGTTAACTGTAATACAAGTTCTTCTCTCTCTCAGTACTCTGTAACCCTTAAGCAGTTATAATGTAGTATTGGTGTAAACTTTTCACAATTCAAAACATTTGTTTATGTAATTACATATATTTTTTATATTGATCCTGTACACGAGAAGTCAAGAGACCTATAAGCACATCAGTGCAATATGTGGAGTGCAGATGAGGACTGAGTTTTTTTTTTAACAGCTGCAAGTTGTAATTGTTTGTGAATACTTCACAAGGAAGGCTGTTCCAGAAGGCAGAACTGGATGGAATAAAAGAGGAAGAGGAGAAGCAGGTTCAGTGCATTTGCAGTTGTACAGTAAAGGGATGCTGGGCAGCTTTACATTTTCCATCACTAACGATTTTACACAGATTGTTCGTATGCTAACCAGAATACCACTAACTCGAACCACTCCCCAAATACCATAGATCTCTTCCTTACCAATGATTCTTCCAAATATGCAGTGAATGTAGTGAGCCTCCTGGGTAATTCTGACCACAATCTAGTGCTTATCTCCTCCCCCATGCAACAACGCTTACACATTCACTCCCACACAAGAGCAGTTTGGCATTATAACAGTGCCAAGTGGCTCAGCCGCTGAGACTACTATGCTTCATTCCCATAGTTAGACTATTGTTTCCAGTCTTCCAATATGCACCGAACATATCACCAAAGTAATCCTCACTGGCATGGAAACATACATTCCCCACATTACTCTGAATTGCCATCCCCTGTCTAAACCCTGGTTCACCAAAAGATGTGCCAAGGCTGTAGAAATGAAAAATCAGGCATACCACAACTCAAAACACAGCTCAAAAGAAAGAACTCGATCCATTTTAAGTGCTTATACTGAAGCCTAAAACCGATGCAAGAAAACTATCATTGCTTCCAAAAAAGAATTTGTGGGCAAAAATTAGGAATCTTGTAGCCTGCCTAAATGGTAGCCATGCCTTTTTGTCTCTTGCCAAAGCAATTCGTCGTAACTTTTGCCCTACACTATTCCCATCCCTATTGCATCATCACGCATCAAAAAAGCTAATCCCCTGGCTTCACACTTTGCCTCCAATGCACACATCACTGACAATGGCAAATGCTCCACAGTCATTTCAACTACCAAACATACAATGTTCCATATATTCTTTTGCCAGAAAGAGATCAGAAACTTATTGTCTAAATTAGACAACAAAAATGTCTCCTGGCCCCTGATGGCATTCCTTCAATTGTCCTGATGGTCTGTATACCAGAACCGATTTTATCTTATGCTGCCTCTACGTACTTCCTTACTCCACTGGTATATATACCAAAGCCTTGAAATTGGCCTATATTCAACCCATTCCTAAGAAGGATGACAAATCACTGCCATCTAACTACCGCCCTGTCTCACTCACCTTAGTCCTATCTAAAGTGATGGAGAAAACCATAAATTCTCAACTCCTATACTACCTTGAAGGCACTCATCTAAGCTATTAAGCGACCACCAGTATGGATTCCGTCACTGAAAATCAACAGGCGATCTACTCTCATACATCACCCATCTATGGACAAATGCCATGGAGAAATTTGGTGAATCTCAAGTGGTTGCACTTGATATCTTTTATGCCAGACCCAGTCAAAACTTTTGACTGGGTCTGGCATAAAATCTTACTAAGCAAACGTCCATCATTTGAACTGTCTCAGGACTTATGCAGTTGTATTGCCAGCTTTCTGGACGAACAGTATGGTTGACAGTTCCCTATCACCATCCAATTAATGCTGGGGTTCCACAAGGTTCTGTTCTCTCACCCAACCCTATTCCTTCTGTATATATTAATGGCCTACTTCAGTTGACTTTCAACCCAATACACAGTTTTGCACATGACAGCACATTGCACTCCTCCTTTTCATTTGATAAACCTTACTCTACACAACTCACTTCAATCTACAGAACATCAACCACCACTACCCCCAATCCTTCAATAGGGCTCAGATAATCTTGTCAATTTCAATGCTAATAAAACCCAGTTCTATCTTATTTCTCACAAAAAAACATTTTCTCCCAATATTATTTTTGATAGCGCTCAAATTTCCAGACAAGATGAGATTTCTCTTCTTGGAATCACCCTGACATCAAGCCTCTCCTGGCATAAACACATCACAATCATTGCATTCTCAGCTTCCAAAAAACTAGGATTTCTCTTTCTTTCAAGATGTTACTTCACCTCTAAATAGCTTAACCTTATGCAAGTCACAAATCTGCCCATCTATTGAATACTGCTTCCACATTTGGTGTTGGGCTCCTAAAAGTTCTTTCAAAATGCTTGACTCAATACAGAGAGGAGTTCTAAGATAGAGGACATTCTAAGATAAGTTTTTCAGATGTATAGAATCCAAAGAAATCATCCTTGGTCAAGTATATCTCAACACCAACCCCCAGCTATAATCTCTCAGACTGTCATTGCGCTGCCGTCCAACTTTGGCGTTTACTAGATGTTGAACGCATGTGCATGCCCAACATTGAGGATATACACAGAACAGCTTCAAATGTTAATATGCCAATGCTTTAATGTATAGATTTTTTTTGTTCTTTCGCAGTTTTTTTGTTGGTTGTTCCCTCTTGCTATGCACCCGAAGTAGTCTTCAATGAAGACGAAACTAGTTGTGCAATCTACTTAATTAAATAGTATTTTTACTTATATCTCTTGGTTTTCAGTCATTTAATCTTTTTATCAAAAGATTAAATGACTGAAAACCAAGAGATAAATTTTTTATTAGATATAAAAAATATATATCTGCATTTAATTATATAGGTGAACATTTAACATGATGGAAAGGTTTTGAATATTGTTATTTAAAGAACACCATCATTGTGCAAAGATGAGTCAGATTGGATCACATCATTGACATCACATCATGGAAAGTTAGTTGGCTCTGTTGCTAGTGTTAGCCATTTTCTGTTGTTTTAGTAAACTGTATGATTTGTCTTTCCCATTGAATATGAATAATTTATATAAATCGCCTTTCATAATGAACAATAAATGAAATGAAACTACCTACACTTTTTTTAGCCTTCTGAAACTGTGCAAAACTGAAAGAGAAGGTATTAAAAAAAAGTATTAAAAACACCAATGAAAATAGTTCTGTTATGTTGTCAGTTAAAAAAAAAGCTGGATGTGCTTTTCAAGATAAATGGCTGAATTCAAGTGAGTACAGGAAAGTCTCGCTTAACGGGATTAATTATTCCATCAATGAATGTACGCTAAGCTAAATCGCATTAAGCGAATACAATAAACAATAGGAATAATTATAATTCATCCATCAGTTTGCATAATTTTGGAAATGGAAATGGGCACAGCAGCTTTATCCAGTGCTAAATCTGTTTAGATGCCTTCAGAGGTGTCATAGATTGAATCCTGAAGTTTTTGATAGTTGGATCTGTGATCAGGTACTTGTTTGTAGTTCATTCCAGAGACTTCTCCCTGAGACAGTGATCTAGTATTTCTACAAGCCAGATGGGAGATCTGTGTATGTAAGGTAGTGAGCTAGAGGTGAAAAATTATCTTAACTCCCCAACTGGCTGAGGTGAATGAAATAGTCAGACCACCCAAGCTTTTTTCATGGATCAAAACTTCATCAGCATTCTATTTTTTATCATGCGATTACCTTCCTCCACTGTTAATCCCTTTACAGCTATTTTAGAGCCGCTAGTGGATTAACTGTTGGTTAGTGACCTTTGTGTCGCCCGTCTTTTGTGTTACTTGGAATTTCCTTTACTGTCCTAAGATATCTGACCATTTTTTTACCTCACAATTGATTTATTGTGTCTCTTCCCAAAAATTGAAACGAATCTCACATGTGCGAAAGTAATCATTCCTGGAATGACCACCGATCAGCCTTTGCAATGAATCTGTTTAATAATAGTAAATTTGCTGTATTTTATTCTTCAAACCAGTGCATTAGAACAAGACAACTAAAGGTTTTCTCATATATTCTGATAAATATATTACCCATACATAAACAGAGTTCGAAATATATTCTCTTGAAAATTGTAACTCATACATGGACTTAATTTTTTTTTTTTAAATTAGTTTTTAATGCTCGTATAATTATATAGGATAAGAAAATAACAAAAACAATTAAGTTTTTTTTAAACATGGTTTTCTTCCATTCTTAAAGTTCCTTCATAATTTGTACTTCATTAGTGTAAGGTGTACACACAAAAATCAGGTTTGTCTACATTCTGATAGACCTGCATATTGAAATGAAGATATATTTCTTCACTTTAGTGACAATACAGAAGCATTTTTTTTTTGCAGATTTTCAAATGTTTGTTTGCTGAAAATATGTCAAATATTTATATTTTTAAATAACATTTATTGAAATAAATGTGACCTTTTGCTTTCTTTTATAGCAAAATACTATTATATGGATTATCACATTTCAGTTTTAGAAACGGATTTTTTTTTGTTTTGTTTTGTTTTTATGAATAACAAATGATGTTAAATTGCATTACTCAGTTTCTGATTGTGAGTCTTTTCAATATAAAAAATATTTATATCCAGTGATATTTTAGCAGAAACTCTTCGGCTTTGGTTTTTTTTTTTTTTTTTTTTAAGGATGCACATTACTATCATATCCAGTACGTGACCACCGTAGATATGTTCAAAACATAGTATGAAAGATATCATATTATGGAATGATTCAAAAATTTATGCTCATTTTGAAGATTTGCTAAACCCCCCCCCCCTCTCTATTCTCTCATGGAACACAATTACATAACTACTCTAAATTTCTACAGGTTTGAAAGCTTTTCCAGACAGTATTCAAAATCTATTACTTCTTTAGCAGAAACTCTTCGGCTTTTTTTTTTTTTTTTTTTTTTTAAGGATGCACATTACTATCATATCCAGTACGTGACCACCGTAGATATGTTCAAAACATAGTATGAAAGATATCATATTACGGAATGATTCAAAAATTTATGCTCATTTTGAAGATTTGCTAATCTCCCCCCCCCCCCCCCCCCCTCTATTCTCTCATGGAACACAATTACATAACTACTCTAAATTTCTACAGGTTTGAAAGCTTTTCCAGACAGTATTCAAAATCTATTACTTCATTTTACCGTTTTGAGAAAATAAATACGGCAATATTATTGTTGTACTGTAAGCTTCCCATTCTGTACTATTTCTTTGCAATCTAAAATCAGCTGTACTACTGTCTGCTGAAATTATTTGAAATTTTAGAAATGCTATTCTATATTTTCACCATGTAAAACTGTTTATATGCATACTACACAAAAGAAAGTTAAGTAATATTATTTTTGTTTATTTTTCTTAAAAAATCTAAATATTACTACTTGTACTGCTGATGTTGGTTGCTATTTCTGAAATAAACTATGTCTTAGAAATACTTGATGATAATCCTCTTAGCAGAGGAAAATCTAAAAGCTTAGATTACTCTCACTGCTATCTATCTCTCCCTTCTGTCTGTTACAGACGGGTTGGGTCTCCTCCTAATGAGGAGTCATGGCGAAATAATGCAACTGGCATGCCACTCCTCTGCTGCATCCCTAATGGAGGTATTCGTGACTGTAGTCCATGTGTGTTCATAGGACTGGTTTGTCTGCTTGCGGGATGAACACCCCAGCTAAACTGGGTGAAAAAAACACTGCCCATGCCCAAGATGGACTAACTTGGCTATGGCTGAGGAAAATCCTTGAGCTCCTCACGTCTCTGATGGGAATTGAATCTAAGATACTCTTTCCCCAGGCATATGGTTGTAAAGCGCACAGCCACTAGACTAACCACCGTGGACTACTGCTGAGAAAGAAAAGAGGGAACACTTCTCCATTAGTCACGCATAAAATGCCTCAAGCTGTAGTGCAGAATACATAAAGAATGTCTTATTGATTAGCAGACATTTTCTAACACAAAAATAGTGATATTTCTTTTACATGCTGATACATTATTTATGCCAAAATAATTTCTTAATTTATAATGATAAGAAACGGCAAATCACCTGGAGAAGATAAGCTAGGTTCAGAACTATATAAATACGCAGGAACAAGATTCAAAGGAAGACTCTTATTTTTAAATAAAATTTACTCAACTGGTATCCCCCCAATAGAATGGAAAAAAGCAATTGTGATTCCTATCTTTAAGAAAGGTAATAGAGATGACCCTAAAAACTATAGAGGTATCAGTATACTAAATTCATATTACAAAATATACAGCAGAATCTTAAATAACAAACTAATGAAATACTCCGAAAACTTTAATCTAGAGGTACAAAATGGATTTAGAAAAGGACGATCATGTATAGACCCAGCCTTCTGCCTAAAATTAATAATAGAGAAAATAAGAGAATATAATTTAGAAACACATATTGCATTTATTGACTTTGAAAAAGCATTTGACAAAGTTAAAAGAAACATATTATTTAACATATTAAAAGAAAGACAAATACCAAATGATATCCTAAAAGCTGTCACAAGTATATATGAAAATAATCAAATACAAATAAGATTAAATCACGAGCTATCATATACAAGAGAGATAAACCAAGGGGGTCCGACAGGGATGTCCTCTCTCAGCAACTCTTTTTAATATCTACTTAAATGAAATAATAATAAAATGGAGTAAAAATTTACATCAAGGAATTAAACTTTCACCTACAGTTAACTTAAACACTCTCCTCTTTGCAGACGACCAAATAATAATTACAAATTCTGAAGATAACTTAGAGAAAGCTGTTTTAAATCTAAATGAGATATCCAAAGATTATGGTATGATAATAATGATAATATCAACGGAAAAATCAAAAACTATGGCCTTTAAAGGACAAGATCCAGCAAGAACTAAAATAGTATTAGATAACAAGATCTTAGAACAGGTGAATTCATTTAACTACCTAGGATATATGATCACTTATGAAAATGAAAAAGATATAAACATAAAAATTGCAAAATATTTAAAAATAACAGGAGTAATTAACTCTATATTTAAACCAAACCTAGTTCAAAAACAAACCAGGCTAAAAGTATACAATACATTAGCCCTACCTGTCTTAATGTATGGAAGCGAAATCTGGACAATAAAACAAAAAGACAAACAAAGATAAACAACAGCAGAAATGAAGTTTATGAGAAAAACTGCAAAGTATACCCTATTTGATCACAAAAGAAACGAAGATATTATGAAAGAATTAAACCAAGAACCAGTAATAGAAAAAAATTAAAAAATACAAACATAAATGGATGGGACACGTTCAAAGAATGAAAACAGAAAGATTACCAAAACAAGCCTTAAAGTACAAGCCATTACGAAAAAGAAAACCAGGATGTCCTCTTAAACAATTCAACGATGACTTCTAAGGCCGGAACAGGCCATACTAGGCCTAAATCCTTGATACGTATGATGATGATTTATAATGATAAGTTTCACTTTTATTATCGAAAATTACAAATTATTTGATACAATTACCTTGAAAAAAGAGGATTTGAATTATTTTAAAAGAAAATGGTATATGTGTTATATAATGTATTTTTTGGGGGAGGGGGTTATAGACTTATTCATTCAGCAGATATTTCAGAGAATTTATTTTATAAATTGTTCGCAAGACAACTGTTACAAATGTAAACTGTCACAAACTTGGGGAACATGCCCATTCATTTTAGTGTAAAATAGTAGCAAAGGTTTAGCTACTTCAACAATGCCACATATCTAAACTAGAAGAAAATGTTATTATATCTGCTGATGTTAGAACTCTTACATAAATAATTTTTTCTGACGTGATTTCTCTATTAGTTATAATGTAATCAATTTACAGATTTTTTCCCTCTTGCATTCTCCTATGTTATATGCAGTGATTTCTCATTTTTTTACTACAAGAAAAAAAAAATCAGATAACAGATGAAAAATATGTAGTATTTTATTTTTCATTGGATGCATTTACAATGTTCTTTCTTTGTGTTTTGAAAAGAAAGTGCAAATGATTTTTTCTTACTATTTTTGCCATTATGACATCTCATAATTATAAGAGTGACATTTTACTGCTTTTCTCCAAAACAAGTAAAAGATATAAGGGAATAATATTGTTGATTCTGTCGAACTTCCTTGTAGCGGAAAGTTTTATTACAGAACTTTTATATATATATATATATATATATATATATATCAATATGTCTCCCACACAAGAAATTTGGTGAACATTTTCATCTTGCCAACACACAGCACATCAATGCTGTGTTGGCAGGGTGAAAATGTTCATGTTATTATTTATATATTTTATTTATTAATTTAATTTTATTATTTATTTATTTTTTTGGTGAAATAGTTTATTTCAATTGTAGAATGTTTTCCAGATTGATAAAAATTGATTACTTAAATTAAGGGGATATTAAATCCCACATAGTTTTAAAACCGAATAAGAAACTCAAAGATTGAAATCAGAGAGTTTCTTGCCGAATATGGTAAACTATAAAGTATCGGCGACACTAGCGTTAGCCAATGCAAGTGATCCTAGTACGTAGTACAATACCAGGGCAACTCGTTGCAAAGGTGGGGGAAGTTCAGATCGCTATTCTTAGGTATTTTCCATAATGTAAAAACACATTTCCTAGGAAATGTATGCTGTTATTACATTATGGAGGGAGGTCACTACCCAGACCGGTTTCAGCCTTTTTTGAGGCTTCATCAGTGAGTAGCTAGACCTAATACCAAAGTGTATATAGCGAAAAGAACTTATGTACTCGTTCGCAGAGTACATAACTCTGTAGGTATTCGGAAAATTGTATGTTCTAATAGTAACTGTTTTTCTCTCTTTCTTGTTAGAAATAAAAAGTTGGTAATAACAGTAATTAATCTCATTTTATTCGTTCTTCCTGAGTGAATGAGAATAATATAATATATTATTGTTGCATAACTATTCTTATTATCATTATTATAGAATTGAGTTTACATTTTGCTAACACAATATGTTTTCTGATATAAATTGATACGTACATTAAAATGTCCCTTTATCCCACATTTTGTAAAATATTACTACTACTAATAATAATGCTGTTTTCTTTGTTCCAGAAAAACTTTGCTCTGTGAGAACTGTCGTTAGATTTCTGAAACAATAGAAAAATTATCCCAGTTGCATTCTGTTTTAGAAATAAGGTTCCCCTCCCCATGTAAAACAAACAAATCAGCCAGTGAACATGGGTTCCCAGGTATTAGATATGTTGTCCATAGTATATGGACAACAATTTTCTTCGGTTAGAAAACCTGGATTTGAAATTGATGTAGTACTATGAGAACCTTCATCAGGTCTTTTCAGCTGAAAGTTATACAGTTGCATACTGAGATGATGTTTTTTCCCTGCCAGGAAGTTGTTTTTCAACAAACAGGCAAAGCACTGGAAAATAAACACACAATATACTTGCCTCATAGTTGCTTCTGCCATAATTCCAATCAAAAACAAAACACAGCCTTAGTCTACTCAATCATTTTCCTGATTGAGACAACTAAGCTTGGGTAGCCAACTTCAAAGGGTCACTGCTTTTTTTACTAAGTGGCGGCAGATTAGAATGTTCAATATTGGCCTGATTTTTAATAATTGGGAAATAAGATATATTTTTTCTGATTTATAATTTGCTAATTTATAATAATCACCACCTAGTTTCTGTATTGGAAAATTAAAGTCATGTGGAACAATTGCTAGAGAAAAATAACGAATTAAATAAAAACTGCACATGTTTTATAACAGTTTCCGAGTGTGTGGTAGTGATGCAGCAAGAGGTGGGGGGGGGGGGGTTAAACTATCAAAGTCGAAATAAAGTTTAATTCTTTCACATTTGATGCATGTGCATATACATATTTTGAATGATAGTATAAGCAAAAGTACTGCTTACTTTAAAATTGGAGCATAATATCTAATCTAGTAGAAAATATATACATATCAATTTAAACCATAACTGTTAATTTCATTTTGTAATCATCAATTACACAGGGAAACCAAGAAGTTGAAAGTGCAAAGAACAGTAGATTACGATGTAAAGAAAAAAATTTAGTAATGTGATTAAAGAATTTCATGTTATTCTCTATAAAGCAAAGTTGCTCAAATGCAACCTTTAGGAAACCTGTGATATATTATTCGAAATATGATTTTGAACAAAAATAAAAATAACACAATCTGGAAAGTTGGCAGCTGTTTTTTTTTTTTTTTTTTTAATATTTCAAATAATTGTTGTGAATTAATTTCTTCGAGAACAAAGAAAATGTTTTGTTGAGTAAAATTAAGCGCAAAAAAAGTTAAAAATGAAATTGGTCCTCCAAGGTAAGGCAATATTTAAGTGAAGAAACTATGCAAGGATCTTTATTTTGTCCAGGCATTAAAATTGTATTGTACAACAAAAAGATAAAATAAAAATAATTTCTATATTTTTAGTCTATCCAATATAACTAAGATCCAATTACTCAGCATAGAACAAGGAAATGCATTTCTTGTTATATATAGGCAACTGAGATGCAGGTATGAACATGAGATAATCAGATTAAGTGTTCTCTTCAGCATGAGGGATTATCACACCTTCTCAAGGACATGACAGCCAAATTCCACTTTTTATCCATGTTGTTTCAACAGGTGGATCTGAATCGGATCCAGATTTAGCTGGACGTCTATAGATGCCCTAGCCGGTTGGAAGGTTAACGTGTTGGAAGTTCGTTTTATTTTTGATTTTTATCTATTTCTTTGATTGTAGCTTTTCTTTAGAAGCATGAAGTAGTATGTGTGGGAAAAAACAGGCAACTGTAGTTAAGGACTAGATCTTAAGGTACCAGATATGGTTCTCATTGTTATGTTAAGCTGCATTTCTTTGCATGCCATGTGACGGATTTGGCTCCAAACTTGTGAACAATACTCTGCAACAGGGAAGACTATATTCAGGGCTGCTTGTGTAGAGGCCTAAGTGCTGTGAGGACATTATGTTGGAGGTTTAATGAATTTTTTACAACACTCAAAAAGAATTAAAATAGAATTTAATACTTCCTATATTTCGTCCTAGTCACTAGTACATCTACGGGGATTACAAAAACAATTAATGTAACATGCACACAAAAACTTACTATACTAAGCCCAACCACGTGGGTGACACTAAAGTCCTATCTAGGTGGAGCGCCCTCTAAGGGCGGTAGTAGGTGGCCTGGAATGTAAGGTGGGACCTCTGGTGATGAGTGTTTCCCAAATCTTCGGAAGCTTAATGCAACCGTATTTATTAAGATTTGGTTGGTTTCTGAGAACTGCTGCTGCTTCTAAGAAAAGTCTCTTTCTTGAATTTGCTGTGGTGGAGCATGGTGGTTTTCTTCTCTGATACTCTGTGGGTGGTGTCCAAAACATGGTCAGCCAAGCCTGAATGGCCATAGTTGTGTTTAACGATGTACGATTTTTGTTCCTCCAGGCAGATGGATGCTGATCTGCCTGCCTGTCTGTCCAAAGTATGCAAGCTTACAGGAACAGGGTACTTTGTAAACTCTAGGCAGAGAGAGAGGAGGGAGCTGATCGTTCGTAGAATGGATAAGGGTAGCAAGTTTGCGGTAGGGCTTATATGCTGTGTGTAGGTTATACTTTTTTAGTATCTTGGCTATTTTTTCCGAAGTGCCACGGATGTAGGGTATGGTGATGGCATTTTTAAAATCTTGTTGACGAGAGGGACGGGGAATGGGGGAGGAATTGATTATTTTTTTGATACTGTGATCGCTGTAGCCATTGGAGAGGAAAGTTCTGTGTATGTGGTTAAGCTCAGTAGTGAGGGCGGTTCCACTGGAACAAAGATTGTGGGCTCTCTTGGTAAGAGTTTTAATGATGCCATATTGTTGTGAGGGGTGGTGGTGGGAGAGTTTGTGAATGTATCTGCCTGTGTGTGTGGGTTTTCTGTATACAGTGAAGGCAAGTGTATCATTAGGCAGGCGTGTGACTAAGGTGTCTAGGAAGGGTAAACAATTGTTCTTTTCCTTTTCCGTAGTAAACTGGATTCTTGGATGTAGGCTATTGAGATGACTGAGGAAGGAGTCTAACGTGTCTGGGCCATGAGGCCAAATAGAGAATACATCATCTACATCTCTTAGCCAGATAGAAGGTTTGAGTGGGACTGAGTCTATGGCTCGTTTTTCGAAATCTTCCATATAGAAATTGGCAAGGGGGGGGTGAGAGGGGGGAACCCCATGGCAGTTCCCTCTATCTGCTTGTAGATTTGGTTCTTCCAAGAGAAATACCCAGAGTTGATGGCACAGGAAAAGAGATCTAAGATGTCAGAGGGAAAAAGTTTTCTAAGAGAGATAAAGTGTCAGTTAAGGGAATATTGGTAAACAAAGAGGAGATATCAAAGTTTACTGATATGTCTGTATTATTCAAGGTTAAATTTTCTGTGAGGGCTTTAAAGTGGGTCGAGTTTTTTATATAGGAAGCTGAATTTCCGGTGAGGGGGGAACAGAGTTGGCCAGCTGTTTAGACAGTCTGTAACAAGGTGCATTGGTGGCATCTACTATAGGCCTGAGTGGGGAATTGGGTTTGTGGATTTTTGGTAAACCGTATATTTGGGGGGACGGGAGCGGAAAGGTTTAAGTTTTTTCGTGACCCTGCTGTTCTATGAGTCAAAGTATTATGATCCCAAGTTGTGCTTGTGAGCTTCTTTATGATGATGTTCCTGGCAGATATCTTGAACTTACTTTTTTCCAAATGCTGTTGATATGTGAGGCTATGGTCAAATGTGAAACCTAGGTAGCAAGAGTTACTTTCATGGATTAGAGTCCTGTTGTAGAAATTTATTTTTAGTTTTGTATGTTCTTCATTGTTATTTACATAGAAAGCTGATGCAACAGTTTTGCTGGGGTTAGAAAATAGTCCCCAGCTTTCAAAGTAGTTTTTGAGGCCTAGATATTTGTTCATTGTTTCCCCAAGTTCTCAGAAGGTATTGTCTTTTTTCAAAGCCTTGGAAGGTATATTGTCTTGGGTGGTGATTGCTATATCATCAGCACTGATAAACTTCTGACTGGCTCTTTGAGGGATGTTGATGTACAGGTTGAATAGAACTGGGATGAGGACAGATCCTTGCAGCAATCTGTCCTGTAGGATAAATGTTTTTGCAAATTCGAATGAAGATTTTGCTAGGTCTAAGGTGTAGAGTGGGTGGTAGTTGTTAGGGGTTATCAGTTGGGTTTTGGCAAGGCCTATCATCTTTGATTCATTCCAAAGTTTTGGAAGTCACTCGTCATTTATTTTTGAGAAGAAATTATATAGCCAGGTTTTTGCTCTTAGGTCAAGATGAGTAAGAAAATCTGAAAGGATGCCAGGAGCTTTAACTGTTTTAGTTAATTTGAAGGCTGCATCAGTTTCATCTAGAGTTACTGGATTGGAGTTATCTGTAGATGCAGGACATCATGAGAAAATATTTTTTTAAGGACGATGAATCTCTTTTTTGACATGTGGGAATTTTAGCCTTTTTTGTGCTAGATTTTTTTCAGTACTGTGTGGAATTACTTTTCCTTTAGTTCTGTTTGAAGTCCTCGTGCCTACCAGTCAATGGCGTAGTGACCAATCATGACGACTTAACAGGTAAAGCTGAGCTTGTTCATTTCTTCATGTCAACAAGCTCTTCTACCATCACCCAAGGACCTCAAGAGTGTAGAAGCAGTGTTTGGATGGTTCTTTTTGTTTCTATTCTGCCAGAAGTTGTTGTTTTTGTGAATTTTGACCAGTTTGCTTTCCTAAGCTTCCTGGGGTATTGGGAAGCTGTTTATTCTGAGGATTATAAGTTATAGTAATCAGGCAGGGTGTGTACTGACTGTGCAGAAAATGAGGTAGCACTTGATAGGCTGAGGTGAAAGTTTCTTCTGTGTCAGTAGTGGTGAAGCAGAATTCAGGTGTTTCTGATTCCCATTTTCCAGATTTGAAGGTTTCAGGTTGCTTGCTGTCGAGAGGAAGTGGAGGTTGTTTGTTTGCATCTTGACTCTCAGATGTATACCTGGTTTATTTTCATTATTTTATCCTCATAATGTACTCTGTGACTTGATATTCCCATGGTTGATGTTTGGATAGGCTGGTGTGGAAGTGTGGAACATGGTCAGTCAAGTAGAGGAGGCATATATATATATATATATTGTAGATTGTGAAGTTGTGCAGACAGATTCTAACAAAAAAAGTCACTGTTCCACAGATTCAGAGATGCTTTTCACATTTGCTTTTGCATAGATTGCAAAATAGGTTTATCATTTAGAAGGATTTAACTAGGGATGGTAATATTTTCTTGTGAGTTTCTTGTAGAACAACAATATCCACTTTGTGCCTTGTAAGGGTATTATTTAGTACCTCTTATTTTGATCTAGTAAATCCCTCAGTCTTCAGCTGGATGAAAGTGAGACGATTCCCAACATTCTTATTTGATTATTTTTGTTCATTTTTATAGTGATTGAGATGATTTGAAGACTGTACTGGACTTTTCAAACATAGCCTTCTGCCTAAGCTATAGACTCAAACCTTGTTGGTGAAAATTTATTTATCACTAGGTTAGACTATAATAGATTTAGTTTAATCCTTTATCCCAGTGAGAGCAAACAAAGTTTGCGCCTGAAAATATCTTCAGGACTAAATATAGTGTTGTACTATCTTATCCAGTAAGTAGTGCAACACCAAGGCAACTCGTGGCAAAGGTGGAGCAAGCTACCAGGCACTTCTAACCCAGTATCTCCCATAATGCAAAACACATTTCCTATGTGGATATGCACAGATGACATGCTACTGCTTCTGCCTGGTATCTCCAGCTCTGGGCCTGGCTCCCACTGAAGAGACCTCAATAAAGGTCGAAACTAGTCTGGGTAGATGGCCAATCCCTTTAATGCATAACAGTATACATATCCACATAGGAAATGTGTTTTGCATTATGGGAGATACTGGGTTAGAAGTGCCTGGTAGCTTGCTCCACCTTTGCCACGAGTTGCCTTGGTGTTGCACTACTTACTGGATAAGATAGTACAACACTATATTTAGTCCTGAAGATATTTTCAGGCGCAAACTTTGTTTGCTCTCACTGGGATAAAGGATTAAACTAAATCTATTATAGTCTAACCTAGTGATAAATAAATTTTCAACATCTTTCTCTAAATCCAGAGTAATTTTTAAAAAAGGTGATAAACCTTTTGGCAACTCCCATAGGCACAGATGACATGCTACTGCTTCTGCCTGGTATCTCCAGCTCTGGGCCTGGCTCCCACTGAAGAGACCTCAATAAAGGTCGAAACTAGTCTGGGTAGATGGCCAATCCCTTTAATGCATAACAGTATACATATCCACATAGGAAATGTGTTTTGCATTATGGGAGATACTGGGTTAGAAGTGCCTGGTAGCTTGCTCCACCTTTGCCACGAGTTGCCTTGGTGTTGCACTACTTACTGGATAAGATAGTACAACACTATATTTAGTCCTGAAGATATTTTCAGGCGCAAACTTTGTTTGCTCTCACTGGGATAAAGGATTAAACTAAATCTATCAAACCTTGTTGGCTTAGATGATTTGAACTGGTCTGCTTTGCCAGTCTTCTTTGATGGTGTATGTTCATTTTTTGTGGTGTCAAGGATATCATTATTGGCATTTGGATTGCAACATGCCACCTTAGCTTGCCAAGGTGGCATGTTTGAGAATTTTCCTTATTGTTTGAAAGCCGTTCCATAATCCTGTACTGAAAATGCCCATGCAACTTAGGCAAAAATTCTACAAATTGAAAAGTTTTACTGTGGGTTTCCCTCTGTTTTTAGACTTTATTATTATTATTATTATAATAATAAATTGTAAGCCAACTAAAATGGTCAGTAATTTTCTCAAATGAAAAAAAATAAATAACACACAAACATTTAAAGTTAATATTTTGAAATCTGCTAATATTTCCTATCTCCCATAAAGGGATAGATGTTTATCATCAGATCTGTTTGTTAGGCCAGTGGAGTAATCGTTGGTATAAAGAGATAAGCAAAACTTTTATTTTTATGGAGAACCCTTGATCAGCCTTAGGGTTCTGACGATGGCTTTCCCAGAAGGTCCTTATGATCCCATAAATGGAATTCATCTTTCATTATATTTTATTATATTAATTAAATTATATCCTATAAATTTGTATTTCTTCATCCTTAACAGTTTTTAAGTTCTTAATTTTTAATACTTTAATATATTTTGACTTAATTTTTACAAATTTTATAGTGTATTTATTATTAATATCACATCATTCATCACTGAATTTATTCTTTGTCCAAGTTCCATCTTTTAAGATTAAAATGGAGCTCCATCTTGCTATTCTACTTATATTGTTCATTCGTCATCATCTACAATCTCCACTTTCAGAGATTGTAGTTGCCAAAAAATACAGAAGATAGGCAATAATACCTATATATGATCATTAATTTTTTTAATTTAAAAGAGCTGTAGTCAAAAGACACATTCTGATCCAAGGGTACTTTGATCAGAATATCAATGAGATAAGCTTTGCTTATCTCTTTATATCAAAGATTACAAAAGGATTACAGAAACAATGAGTTCAGAGATAATATAAAGCCATCATACCAATGGAGTAAGATTTCACGCTTTTCTTTATAAAGATGGTCTATGAAGAAACAACTTATGAAGAATTTTTGTCTTGTTCCATTGAAATCTATGTTTAGTGCAGATGGCATATTCAGCTAGTCAACACTATTCAGGCTAATGATATAATATTAGACTTCTGTTCTTCAAGATGAATAAAAGCAGATCTTCCAGTATGTTTGCAAGACATTGGCTGCAAGAGCACAGAATCTGGTATATGCATGGAAAAATCAAGAGGCAGATGTTTATCCTTAGAAGTGAGAAAGGTGGAGATTTATCTGATGAGGCAAAAGGCAAAAAAAAAAAAAAAAGTTCAGTGATTTTAAAATTTTCTTTATTCATTCAGAAATGCCTTGCACATAAGGGATAGGAATGCAAATTATTTCTTCTGGCTTAGAAGAGGCAGAGATTCCATAAACATTCAATTCTTTTTTGATGGAGGAATTATTAAAAACCATTTGATGAAAAGGTGGTTTTGATATGTTGTAATTGTTTCTCAAAAAGTTTGTTAGAAGAACAATTGATGAATGAGCATGATGTAATATGGTCCTAGTAGGCCCAGTGTAATAACGGTGGGTTTTGTTATTTATTTATGTTGTCGATGCTGCGCCATTGTAATACTATTTGCTTTTTTCTATCTTATCTTCAGTTGCGCATTTGTAATATTATGAGTTTTCTTTATTTATCCACTTTATTTGTTGTATAATATTGCTTTCTTTATCCTTGGCCTCTTTAATTTTATTCGTTAAACTTTAACCTTAACTTTTTCCTTTCATATACTCACTTAATCTTATTTCCCTTTCTCTACTTTCAGTATTCTTTCCTTATGCCGGAGATCATTAGAAATTTATTTGATTATTACTAGCTGTGCCGCTAAAGTTCCCCAAATCGCATAAGAAATTAATTATACTTCCAGCAAAGTTTCTCCTCTATAATTATATACAGTCGTGGCTAACTCTTAACTCAAAATTCATACCAAATTCCAATCTACCCTGCTCACAGGATGTTTATTTTGAGAACAGTGCAGTTGCGAAAAAGATCAGACAGCACTCCTTTTAAATATAACAAACATGTTTATTTATACTAAAACAGTAATACAAGGTATGCACTAAAAGGATGCTACTTTCCTTTCCTCTCTAAGTTAAGCACACAACAGAAAAACATCATATAGGACAAATTCTTAGGCATGCAACAAATACCAATGACGTAAATTATTAAACAATTAATTAAAGAACTATTATCTATCAGCCCATTTACAGTTTAGGAATTTCTATGCTTTGATTATTTATAATCTCCAATTCCAACCTTCACATAAAAATAACATTCTTCAAGCAAACTACTTCTCATAACATTATATTTCTTAATTCTATAATCTTGTCAATTCTTCTGAACCATTTCTTTACAGTACAACGCAAGTTAAGATTTTCATTAATGTCTTAGAATTACTTTAAAACAGATTCTCTCTATGCGAACAAGTAATCAATCTATTGTATATAGCAGTTCTATGAATTTAGTCTTTCTAAACAGTCCTTCACATCATAAATAATAAAAAAAAAGGTTTTGCAACAAAATTCAACTCACATGACTCCTCCATAGGTACAGTGCACTTAGTCGTATTTCCTTTACAGACTTATTCTGGATCCCCCTCTATGCTAGAGCTTGATCCATCACTTTAGACGTTTCATGGACACCGTGTTCTCCTCTGGAATTTCTCGTGGGGCCTCAGCGTAATCTTCCCGTGTTGTAGGCACTCAGACGTAATGTCTCATGCTCAAGGCTTTGTCATCCTGGTTCTGGGCCGCTATTCGCTCTGTAAGGTTTCGCCTCCGATTACCCTCCACGACTTCATCTGGGATCTGATGTAGTCCATGGATAGACTCCCTCCTTTTCTCCTGGCATCAAATTTGCTGATGCTCGATAGTCGATTCTATGATCCTTTTATTTGGCTTCTCGCGGGACCCTGCGTAAAGGTTTTAGACCCCAGATATTCCCGCGCAAACTTTGAGCTAAGGTCTGAGACACCCGTACCTTTCACGTGCAAACTCTTATCCTTCTAGAAAGTGCAGACTTCCAGATCCCCCATGAAGTGTACATTTAATCCCTTTTACTGCATATTGTAACAGCTTCTGATGTATACCGTCCTCTTATGCTATTGACTTTGAAGGCAGTATCGGACTGCTTTGGTTACAATGGGTTTCTTTTTCACTCAATACTAAGTGATAACATGAAATACATTTACGAATTCTAAAGCATTGCCCTCGAACTTCTATTTTAAGATATTTGTTTACTCTATTCTAGCATGTTTAATTCCTCTGGGTTTCTATAGATGGGCTTTGGTATTTACTTACATAGAAAAATTCTAACATATTTCTAATTTCTACGACATTTTTCTTTGAACTACATATTCATATATCTTCCATTTACACAGTATTGTGCTAAATTTTCTTGGCTAATTTATATGGGCTGTTAGTATTATTTAGATATAAAATTTACAAGTTTACCTTTTGTGAATTTTGGATGTGACTCCTGTAAAAGGTTAATGCAATAAAACTTTGGATGATCCTGCATCGAATTTTACACCAGCATCTGTGCTGAATCTCACCACCATCCTGGTGGTGAGATTCAGCATAGATGTAGCAACCTGTATGGGTTTTCTTGCTAAAAACTGAAAGTTGTAAACTTCCATCTGGTTGATAAAGAATTAGCAGATCTAAAAAGGCTATCAGCTTATTTATTTATTTTTTTTTTTCTAAGTTGAATTGGGTCCTAGGATGAAGTGCAAGACCCATTCCAGATTAGGAAAAATATCCACGTATCTGTACCAATGTGTTGGTCTAGATGAAATATTATCACTGAGATGTTCAAAATGTTCCATGAACTTGGTAATGTTAGGTAGGACTGTCCATAGCTATCTAATAAGTTTTCAAAATGCTTATGTAGTATAATTCTTGCTACTACCAGTAGATCCTCAACTTATATTTTAAAAATAAAATTTGCAGTCTTCATCCAGGCCCTTCTGATGTTATGATCTGCTTAGCTATTGTGTCTTTGTTTACTAATATTCCCCTATCACACAACATTGAATTTCTTCAAGAAGAATTTCCATCAGATATTGTTTAAACTATTTGATTTTGTTATATGCTCTGGTTATTTCGCTTTTCATAACAAATTATATCAGAAAATTCAAGTAATAGCTACAAGCTACAAAACCTTCTGTATGCTAGAGAAGGCAGATTTCTAACATGATTCTGCCACTGATGTACTTCTCTAATCTTCCTCAAGATCAGATATATATGGTAGTGTGTGTGTGTGTGATCAACATTTAATTCTAATCCAACTCTCATATCTATTAAATAAAAGCAGCTTGAGCAAAGTGATCATCATAATTTGATGATGATGACTTTGCTCAAGCTGCTTTTGAATTAGGTGCTAGTATCTGTACTAGGACCCAATTCAAAAGCAGTTTCAATTGAGTTTCAATTCAATTCCTGCAATGTACCCTCAAGGGGTGTACAGAATATGATAGTACTACATGAAAAATTTACATCATTACTAACTTCCTATCTACAATTTTCCTCCAAATCAGCCTGTTACTTGTCAAAACTCAACATTATCAGATCTTATATTTCTATCATCTAAGGCACTTTGTACTGTATCAATCCACTTATATCTTGGTCTTCCTCTGGGTCGTTTTCCTGCCAGCCTGGCAGAGAACACTTGTTTCGCTAATCTTTCCTCGTCCATTCGGTTTAAGTTACCATACCACCTGAGATTAGCTCTGCTAACACATTCCTGGATGCTGACAATGTCAAGTTCTTTCCTAATATCCTCATTTTTAATATGATATTGCTATTGATGCCATCTGATCATGCCCCTAATCTTTCTCACGACTCTCATATCTGCAGTTCTAGTCTTCGCTCAAGCGTTTTACTTCTGACTCAGCTCTCGGAAACATAAGTTAAAATTGGCTTGGATACTGTCTTGTATACAGCTAATTTCGTGTTCTGACTAATTTCTCTCTTATTCCATATGAATTTATTCAATTGACATCCTACCATACCACCTTTGTTGATTCCATTGTCTATTCCCATATTTAATTTACCATTTTCACTAATAATCGTGCCTAAGTAGCTGAAATGTTTTACTTGTTCTATAGGTTCTCCATTTATAATTCAGTTGATATTTTCAATGTTTCTGCCTATTTTCATTGTCTCTTTAATGCTGACCTTCATACCATATCTACTACAACAGTTATTCACTTTGGTCATGGAATCTTGCAGACTTGTAGTGGATTTATTTAGAAGTATAACATCATTGCATAAAGCAAAGAGCTGAGATTAACATCTCCAATTTTGATATCAGGTTTAATACCACTTTCCTTCATAATGTGATCCATATAGATAATGAATAAGAGAGGGGATAATGTACATCCTTGTCTGACTCCAGATTTAACATTAAATCACCTTCCTCTACTTCCTTCAATTCTAACTGCTGACTTACAACTCAAATAAAGCTAAGTATTGCTTGATATAATGCCCCATTGACATCATATAACTGTAGCTTTTTTAATAGTTTTCTCTTGGCATCTTGTTATATGCCTTTTCCAGATGTCGTTGTCGTCCAGTAGTATCCTCTAGCAAGAGGGTTGCAGCAGATGAGCAGCTCTTCTCCATTTCTCTCTGTCTTTCACCTCCATCATTCTTAAACCAGTCCATTCCACGATATCATTGAACCACTCTCTAGTTGATCTTCCACGGCTTCTCTTCCCCTCAACTTTTCCTTGTAATATAGTTCTTGTCAGGTGTCCCAAAGAACCTCTCAGAAGTTGTCCTGCAAATCTGGTCTGTCTTTGTATAATGTTATTGAGCAGTGTTCTTTCCATTCCAACTCTTCTTAAAACTTTTTTGTTTCCATATCTCTCTTTCTGAATGTCCATGACTCACTTCCATAACTTGCAATACTCCAAACTGTTGCTTTAACTATTCCAACTCTAACACCTGTTTTAATATTCTTGTTTATTAAAATTCTCTTCATTTCCATAAATGCCAATTTAGCTTTGCCTATTCCATTTCTAATGTCCAACTCTGAAGTTCCTTTTTCTGAGATCCAGCTACCTAAATATTGAATTCTATCCATGTCTTCTAAAATCTTTCCTCCACATCTTATCTTTACATTATCTCCTATTTTTCTGCCCATTATCATTATCTTGGTCTTCTTTATGTTCATCCTTAGTCCGTATTCTCTACAAGAGTTTTCAATTCTTTGAACAATTTGTTGTAATCCATTTTCACTTACTGCCATCACCACTACATCATCCACATATCTTAAGTTATTAATAATTCTTCCATTTATTTTTATTCCTTCTTCTACATCCTCAAGTAAATCTCTAAGTATCTGTTATCACCATTATTGTTTAACCATAAAGGTTAAACAATAATGGTGATAACTTGCGTCCCCCTCTCCACCGGGAATTCTCCTGTTTCCTCTCCATTTACACATACTGATGCTATTTGTGACCAATATAATCTCTTTAAAATTTCCAAGTCATAAGGGTCAATATCAATATTTTCTAGAATGTCAAAAAGCCTTTTATGTTTCACTGTATCAAATGCCTTTTCAAAATCTTGAAATCTCAAAAACAACTTTCCACCATTGTTGAGTGTTTTCTCCCCAGTAATTCTTAGACAAGTTATGGCCTCTCTAGTTCCTCTGTTGGTTCGGCATCCAAACTGTTCCTCATTCATTTCTTTTTCTATTTTATTCTTAATTCTCTAAAATTATTTGTGCCAGAATTTTTGCTGTGTGAGTTATAAGACTTATCTTTCTAAAATTGTTACAGTCTAAAACTCCCGTCTTTTTTGGAATGAGGATAAAAATTGATCTTCTAAACTCCTCTGGTAATTCTTGTCCCTCATAAATTACATTAATAATTTGCCATAACACTTCCATACCTTTTTCACCTATATTCCTTATAAGTTCTATCTGTATACCATCTATTCCAGATCTACAAAACTTAAATACAGATCTTTGTTATATTCCCATGATTTCTCAACTATCTGTCGTAAAGTGAAAATCTGAGCCTCTATTTGGCCTGCATCCAGCTTGTTCTTCACCAAGCTTCTCTTCTTCAATCCTTCTCAACCGTTTCTCAAGTATACTTGCATAGATCTTGCCAGGAACACTCAGTAGGGAAATACCTCTGTAATTCTCACATTCAGTTTTATTTCCCTTTTTATATATGGGTACTATGAGAGCTCTACTCCAATCATCGGGAATTCGTCCCTCTGTCCAGGCATTCTGAACTATGCAATGCAGCCACTGTAAGACTTTTATACCACCATACTTCAGCATTTCTGGTCGAATATCATCTACTCCAGCTGCCTTTCCACATTTCAAGCCTTTGATGGCTTTTTCTACTTCAAGTATGGATATGTATTCCTGACTGCATGCCTTGTCAGTGTTTTTTACCACTGTGCTGTCATCTCTGCTTGTTTCATTTAGCAAATTTTTATAAAGTAATTACTCCATACTTCAAGGATATCTTTTTCTTCTGTTTTCATGTCACCTTTATCATCATTTAATTGCTTTTTCAGCAATCTTTTCTCCATTTCTGAGCTTCTCCAACAATTTCCAGAATATCTTGCCACCTTCTTGATATTTATTTTCTATGTTCTTACCAAAGTCCTCTGATGACTTTTGTTTAGTTACTTTTACACATTGTATAGCTTTCTTACATTTGTCTGTATTCTCTAAGAGCACCAGCTGTCTCATTTGCCAGCAACTTTTCATATGCTTTCTTCTTTTCCTTCACTGCCTGTTTTACTTCCTGTGTCCACCAAGGGGTTTTGATTTTTCTATCCTTACAGACAACCTCACCACATGCTTCTCTGGCTGAATTGATCAGTGTTTTCTTCAGGACTTGCCACTGAATCTCCAAGGTTTGGTTCCTGTTCTCAAACTCTTTCATTTTTTCTTCAATAATATTTGTGTATTTTAGTCTATAGTTCACAACTGATAGCTGCTCAACTTTTATTCACTTCAAAACTTTCTTGCATGTTCTTTCGATATGAAATTCAATTTTATCTTGTTCAAGACTAAATAGCGATTACTTCCAGTTTCAAATCCTCTGTATATTCTAGTGTCCTGCACCATAGAGAAAACATCACTATCAACAGTAATATAGTCAATGAGACTTTTTTTATTCCTTGTCTCTTCTCTCCATGTGAATTTGTGCAAATTTTTATGTTGGAACATTATGTTAGTGATAACTGGTACATGTCCTGAGCAGAAATCCAACAAGTATTTGCCATTATTATTAGATTTGTTCTTTTTTCCAAATTTTCCCGAAATATTTTTGTATGTATTATACTGTTGTATAAGAAAACATAGGCTACAAATATTAATCTGAGGAATTTTTAACAACTCTGTATATATACACACATGTACATATATATCAACCAATTCTGATTCCTTACGTTTTCTTTAGGCAGTAATAATGAATATCTAATATTTTATAATGAATGCTTTTACTGAAACAGTATTTTTCCTTGCCAGTGTGATGGAGAAGTATATTATCCTTATTCAAACACAACTTCCATACTGCTCCTATGTCCAGACCAAGAAATAACGCCCACTAAAAATACTTCCTTTTTCTTTGCACAGACAATACGTAGTAGAATTGACTTAGAATCGTCTTTCTCGTCATCTTTACTTTTCATTATATTCTTCTTTACATATTGAATTGTAACATGGGTTGGCACTTTTCTGATAAATACTCATAATCTTGCTGAGTTCCATTAGTTAGTTTATCTAAAGACTGATGTGTATTTGTAAACCACATCTCCTTGTATCTAGGAAATATTATCTTTGCTCCTTATTTAAAGTTCAGTTCTGTATGACTTTCATCATTTGAATATTTACAGACAAAATATTATTGTTATCTGATACTTTAAGGTTTCAAGGACTCATTGAGAAAGGTCTTATATTGTCCATACTAGTTGTCATTCATACCTTCTCATAAACCCATTCATTAGTTATACTGTGCAACTTCAACAAGCAAACAGTTCCACTGACGTACTACTTCTCACTCGATGCTCTTTGAGAAAATTCTTACTCTTACTCCTTTTTTAACTCGCACATGGATGTCCCCGTGTTCTCTCTCGACTTTCTATATAATGAAAACTTTCATGAATTTCATAATGAAAAATAGACAATAATCTATTCAGAAGTCTTATAGACCTCTATAATATCACCTCTCTTTTTCCTGTTAACCAGTCTGTAGTCCACTTACTCTCAATCTGTCTTCATAATCTAATTCAATAATCATGATATATTCTTCATAAATCTTCTTTGTAGCCATTTCACACCTTCTTTATACTCTTCAAACTCAGGAGACCAAATATGCACAGTAGTCCAGGTGCAGACATATCAAGGCTTTGTAAAGAGGCAAAACGACTTCCTCATCCTTTCATGTCATGTTACTTTCCACTTTGCAATTATCATCTGAGTTGTTTTTGTAATGTAACCTTTGAACTGTAGTTTCCTCTGTCATAACTCATTATATGCAAGGAACCACTTTCTGTTACTGAGTTGAGATTTAGGGTTATGTTATTTAGGTTTAATATATTTTAAGAATAATATACGAAAAAAAAATCTTCTAAATATGAGGGTAGTCTGAAAAGTTTTCGGCCTAACAATGAAAAAACTATAATTTCAAAATTATTTTTATTTTTCAACATAATCTCTCTTAAGACTAATACATTTCTTCCAGCGATACTCCAGTGCAATTATCCCATCTCTGTAGTGGTTCTCAGTAATACCCCTCAGTAATATCTGCAAAATACCCCTCTACAACTGCAATCACCTCTTGATTTGAAGAAAAATGCTGACCAGCAAAGAATAGTTTTAGTTTTGGGAAGAGAGTCAGAGGGAGCAAAATCTGGGGAATAGGGTGGATGTTCCAACAATTCATAGTGCAGATCCCTTAATCTATATCAGGACAACTTTTTTCTTCTGCAAACTGGGTCTTTTCTCACTAATTTTTTCGTCTAGTCTCGTTAAAAGATCAGAATAATATTCCCCGGTTATTGTTCTACCCTTTTCAAGATAATTAATAAACATAATGCTTTTAGCATCCCAAAACACCGATGGCATGACCTTTCCTGCTGATGGAACCAACTTTGTCTTCTTTGCTGTTGGACAACTGGCTTCTGTCCACTGTTTTGACTGCTATTTGGATTCTGGTGTGTAATGGTGAATCCAAGCCTCATCCATATAATAAATAGATGCACAAAATCAGTTTTATTCTTGTTAAAATGCTCCAAGTACTGTTCAGAGATTTTCATGAGTGCATTTTTGATATTCTGTGAGCAAGTGTGACACCCATCTTGTGCAAAGTTTTTTCATTTGCAATTCTTCATGCAAAATATATCATACACATTCTTTTGAAATGCCTATAGTATCAGCAATTTCACGCACTTTCACTCACCGGTCATCCAATACCATGTCGTGCACTTGATCAGCGATTTCTGGTGTTACATTGTTTGGACATCCTTCACATGGATCATCTTCAAGACTGGTATGACCAGTTTAAACTCGGCAGTCCATTTCTTAATTGTCGAAAACGAAGGAGAAGAGTGCCCATAAGCTTTTATTTCTTTTGGCGTTAAATCTTCTTTTACAAAGAATTTTATAACTGCACAATACTCAATTTTATCCATTTCAAGGGATACAGACAACACTTCTGCTTTAGACAGTAGTTTGTGATAAACGAACTACTTGATAGAATGACTTGCAATTTCACATGGATGCCTATGACAGATGTACCAACTTAGAAAAACAAAATCTTGCAGATAGTGTTGCCATCTATGGTTGAGGCTGAGAACTTTTCAGACCACCTCAATTTATCTGAATAAGATAATTTTACAATGATCTCCAGAGATTTGGTTATCATCAGAAGGAATAGAAGGTGTAATGAGATCTTACTTCATGAGGAACATGATAGAACTCTGACTTCGCAACAAAGAAAGTCACAAAACTGTCTTCATTCTGAATAAAAGGAGATTAGAGTTAATGAAACTTGTTATGGAAGATACCGTATCTTGATACTTTACCTCCACTGTCACCAAGAAAGCTGTGATAAGAGTACACTTCATTCCTCTTCTAATTTGAGGAAGCGATAGTAATTTACTTATAGATTCCTTTTTCCATTAGGTCTGCTGCTGCAAAAATCCATATTGGTGATCTCTAATTAATTGTCAAGGCTTCCAAACAGTGAAGTTTGCTATTGATGAGTCTCTCCACTGTTTTTTAGATGATCGAGGTAAAGAAAATGGAATGGATTTATATATAGGTTTGTTTGATTCTGTTCATTAGATGCCTACAAGTATGATTACTTATGCAGATATAGAATTCTGAAGTATATATATTAAGTATATTTGGAGAAATACCATTTAGACCAAAAGACTTGTCATTAAAGCTCTTAAGATTTCTTCTTATATCTTTCTAGTGAAAGATCAATGGAGACATGTAATGAGCTGTTCTTGGTGTAGTTGGAGAGCTAGACAGTCACATTTATGGTTGAGTGATATTATCATTGGATATGAGAGGAGTGGAAACATGGATGGGCAGAAGTTGTGTTCATGATTAGAAGACTGCACTGAAATATTCTTCTGATGATGGATTCTTCAGTTACAGGTTGATGTCTTTTCGTTTGTGGTTCCAGAGTAATCACGTTTTGGAAGATTTCACCAAACAGATATTTGCAATTAGAATGGTTAACTGAAGTTAACCATTCTAATTGCAAATACTGATCTCTAACAAGGTTTGAATCCACAGTAATGATAATTTTGCATTCAGCTGAAAAATAAGTTATGTATGTTTGGAAAAATGACACAAATGATTTCTTTTAATTCATAATTATATAAACACATGTAAATTAACCATATTACAGATTGGCATCTCGTGTTGTTTTGGCTACCTTGGCTGTTCCAATGCCACCTAATCGTCCTGAGATTGATCGGCTAGTAGAGACAGATGAAAATGTAATTGAAAAGAACCATCGTTTGTTAGCAACATTACTAGGTCTTCCAAATCTTCCTAGTAGAGCTTCACTTATCAAGGATTTGGTATGCTATCTTTATTGATATTTATAATATATAACTTTCTTAAATAAAATTATAAAATTGCATGTATTTGTGTGTAAAGGCTTAATATGTATTAAATGTTCGGAGCAGGATCTGAAGATTACATCTTACTCTTAATATCTAGTATTGCTCTTAATAAAGATTTAATTATCTTTATCGATATTTATCATATGTAACTGTTACATAAAATTCTAATGTAACAGTTACATATGATACTGTTACATTCTCTCTCTCACACATTAGTGTGTGAGAGAGAGAATCCTATTCACGAAAGATTGTGAACCTTAGTTACGTTTAGTTCTGTTGATGGACTAAGGATTACATCCTGCTCTTAATATTTAATACCGTCGATAGTTAAAAAAATCCTGCTAGATCCTGCTTCAGGGACCAAACATGATATAAGCCCTAAACGAGTAAGGTTGGTGGCCTCATTCTAGTTATCTACTGCCTAAAAAAAAAAAAAAATAAAAAAAACATCAATACTGTGGATTCAAACCTTGTTAGAGATCGGTGGAGAATTGCTATCCACAGTGACCAACCTTGACTTGAAAGTTTTGAAATTTTGATATTTTACACTTAATAAAGTTATAACTGATAAACATTTCTCAGCTGAATACATATACTGTATTTGCCGGCATATAAGACTCATCGACCTATAAGAAGCACCCCCTCCCTTTACCTAAACACCTAAAGTTTAGGAACAAAACTTTATCACTGAATATTATAATGAATTTACAGTATTTCAAATATAAAGTAATAAGTAGGTCTACTTTCAACAAATACCTAATCTAACTATGAAAGAGTACCCACCCTTTAATCTTCTTTGTTCAAAACCCAGAAATTCATCTCCAGAACTAAATAAGAGAGACTTGAAACCTCTTCTAAATCAGAATCTGAGTCCTCATACAACAAATTGTCCTCTGTACCATCCAGTGTATTACTAATGCCACACTTCTTAAATGATTTAACCCCTCTCTCAGTTTCACAGCATCCCATGAAGCTTTGACCCACTCACATACTTGAGAAAATCTAGGCCTCTTCCTGATGGAGCAACCTCAAAATCTGAAGACTGCATCCAGCAGTCTTCTGGATGCAGTGTTCCACTTCTCCTTCATAAATTCCTTAAATGGTTTATTAATACAGACATCTAAAGGTTGAAGCTGACTAGTTAGACCTCCTGGAATTACAGCTAAATGAGTTTTCAATTCCTTGAGTTTATTTTTAACATCTTCTGTTCTGTGAGAACGAAATTGATCCCATACTAGCAGGGCAGGCTTCTTCAACAGTCTGTCAGAGCGCCTAGACCAAATGTTATCTATACATAACTGGAATACTAGAATGTATTCCAGTAACTGGAATACATAACTAACGTAACTGGAACACACCGCAAGGAAACAAGAAAGAAATAGCGTAACTCGGAAAAGAGAAAATTTCCAGAAATTAAAGTAATAAAAAAACTTAGTATCGGCGTATAAGACGCACTCTGTTTTTCAGGCCTATTTTCAAAGAAAAAAAGTGCGTCTTATATGCTGGCAAATACAGTATATACTATTATAGATATAAATACGGAGACACAAGCAGGGCAGGCGACATAATAATCAAATTATAAAATTATGGGATGATGCTTGCTATAAGAAAACATTTAATATTTGTAAAATTTTTGGCTAAGTTTCCTAGCCAGAAGCAATACTGTTGAAAAGAGATAAACACAATTTTTGCAATTGTATGTAAATGAGATAAGAATATGAATGGCTTTGAACATGGTTATGCATCAGGCAAAGGGGTGCTAAAATATGCTTTGGGTTCAGATCTTCTGAGTATGTTTGGGGAGAGAAAAGAGAAAGTTCTACAGCAAAGCCAAATAGATTGCATGTCTAATGATAAGAATAGGCTAGGGTGGTAACTTGTTATGTCTATACAAATGCCAGGATCAGTAGAAACAAAAGGATTGAGTTCATTGCTTGACGTAATATGTTATGGCCTAAGATTGTTGGCATTAGTGAAACCTGGCAATCAGAATCAGATATATTAACTGGGATTGAGTGTAATGGGTATACTATTTTTAGGAATAATGAGAGGTATGAGTGGGAGTGCTACTAATGACATCAGATGACTTAAGTCCAGTTAGGGTAGAAACACAAGAAATCAATAATGGTAATAATGTCCCATGTATCAGTGAGTTTAGCACTATCTGGGGTGAAGTGGAGGCTAACAGAATGAAATATGTAGTGGGGTGTTACTACTGACCTGGCAGCTCTGTTGCAAGGGGCAATGCAATGCATTGTCAATTTACCCTTATGGGTACTTAGCGAGTGATCATTATAGGTGACGTTAATTATCCAAACGTTGGTAGAAGAGAAATCTCATAATAAGAATGAAGAGGAATTTATTGAATTGTGGTAAGACAATTTTCACAAGTAGCATGTGAAAGAAGAAACTCCAACGTCTAATTATATTGATGTTCCAATTAGAACAGGTTACATGCTGAACTACAAAGCTGGAAATTATGATCAACTTAGGAGAACTATCTTTGTTTTCCTGGTATCAGTTACTGAATAGAAAAATGTCTGCAATGCATGGGAATCTTTGAAAAAGTACTTAAATGAGGTGTTACTTTAATGTATCCCTAGAGTTCAAAGAAGAAATAGGTTGGGATTGAAATGGATGTGCAGTCTTAATAAGCAAGAGATCCACAAGATGATGGGGAAAAAATATTGTGAGAATAAGAGTGAGAGGAGTTCTGAAATATAAAGTGCATGTGAGAAAAATAACTAGTATTTTGTGCAAAGCTGAATTGGAGTATGAAAAGAAATTGGCTATGCAGTTGGCAATCCAAAAGAATTTTATTGTTATGCCACAGGCAAAACAAAGAAAGAAAGAATAAATGTGGAAGAATAACTTCACTGAATGCAGGTGGTACTCTAATATCAGAAGCTAACAAGATCGTTCAATTAACGAGAGCTCATCTTTCTAAGATATGTTATTTAGGTGAAGAATCCTGCTGCATTGGATGAAGAGTTAGAGGGTTAATGAGTATGAGGTTGAAGAGCAGTTGCATAATGTAGATAAGAATTTGTCAGCAGGGACAGATAGAATATCAGTTCATTTGCTAAAGAATGTTCAGCCAATTTGGCTAGGCCTTTCACATGTTTGTATATATAGATTCTTAGCTTAGGAATGATACCACAGAAATGGAAGGAATGTATGATAGTTCCATTGTACTGGGTTAGTCCAAAAACATATGTCTCACTAAAGAGCTATCAGTATCTCTGGTGTGGTGGTGAATATTTTAGAGAAGTTGGTAAGAACGCACATAAAAATGGATAGAAAAACAAGCAGTACTTTGCAAGGAGCACAATGGGTTGACTAAAGGAAGGTCATGTTTTAGCAATTTGATGATATTTTCTAATGTTTTAGCCCAGTTGGATAGAAGGAATGGATACACTATGATAATGCTGGATTTTGCTAAGGCATTTGATGGGATACCATGCATCAACTGGATAATATGGGATTGGAATATAAACTCTTCAGTTGGATAAGTGGATGGTTGATAGACAGATATCAAAAAGTTGTATATGTTGGGTGTTAATCTGCCAGATTTAAGGTGACCAGTGATGGACCTCTGGGTTTAGTTCTTGTGCTATTATTGTTCAATTAATGCCATCAGCCAGGGTCTAACTTTAGATGTGCAATTGTTTACCGATGATGCAAAGATAGGCAGGGCAATAAGGGATGCTACTGATATTCTGCACTTACAAAATGACAACAGAGGAAAATTGCAATGTTGAAGCAAACTTTGAATTTAAGGTTAAGGAAGTAATTTTGCCTGTTTATAAGGCCATGATAAGACTGCACCTGGACTATTGTGCATAGATTTGGACTACTGGGTTCCAAAGTGATAAAGAAGCTGTGGAAAATAAGAGTTGCAAAGATTATATTGGGATTTAGATTATGATGACAGATTGCAAGTCTGGATTACAGACTAGTTACCAGGGGAAACAGGATTGGTATGATAGAAGTCTATAAACTTCTGAATGGGTGCTATAGGATATTGTGTGATGAAATTTTTCGTTATGTGGAAGATGGGGAGAGAACATGGGTGGGGGAGGGACATCGAAGTTAAGTTCGTTTGCAGTCAAAAAAAGGGAAAAGAGCTAGGTTTTTCTCTCACAGAGCAGTGAGAGAGTGGAATGCTTTTCCTTTGGAGGTAGTGAGTGATCTAGTGCAGTGTTTCTCAACCTATGGTCCACAGACCACAGGTGGTCCGCGACGATGGGACAGGTGGTCCGCAGACAGACTTAAATTAATTAAATAAATATATATTTTTAAATTATTCAAATAAAACAAATTAAAATTGAATAAGTAAGTAAAAATTATTGAAATCAAATGGAGCCTTAAAAAAACCAACAAATAGCGTCAGAATGTTCAAAGGCAGAAGCAATAAAACTATATTGTTTTTCACTTCACCCCTCTTTTATTATTCGTCATTCTGCAGCTACAAATTTAGTGGCAGAATGACGAATAATAAAAGAGGGGTAAAGTGAAAAACAATATAGTTTTATTGCTTCTGCCTTCCCTTGCTGTTTTGTCAGATTTGAAGTGAGCACGTGTTATCCACATTTCAACCAATTGCTTGTTGTGTATTGATTTTTATTATTGAAGGTTTCCTTCAACCAAGGCTCAGTATATCTTCAGAAGTGCTAAGTGATACTTGAACAAAGTGTGTCATGAGTTAACCCCAGTATTTATAAATTTATATATTTTTCGGAAACGTTTTGTTAATAATGGAAAAGTGGCTTAGAACTAGGACTTTGAAAAGAAGAGCAAATGAAACAGGTATTGCTAACCCTAATTGTAATACACATGTTGTAACGGCCAGTAAATCTGATACTATTAAAGTAGAAGAAACAAGCAGTTCAATGAAAAAATACAGTAAGAAATATAACAGTTCATATTTAGAATTCGGGTTTACTTGGTGTGGAGATGAAAGTGAACAGAAACCTCAATGTGTTTTGTGTTATGAAGTGTTGTCGAACGAGTGCATGAAACCTGCAAAACTCCCACAAATTTAGAAACTAAACATTGTGATGTGAAAAATAAGCCAATTGAATTTTTTCAGCAATGCTTAGGGACATTAAATCATGGGAAAGATATAATTTCAGTCATGGGTTCCATTAATAGCAAAGCACTGGAAGCATCCTTTCTCTTAAGTTTGCGCATGGCAAAAGCAGGGAAACCTCAATCTATCGGGGTAAATTTACTACTTCCAGCTATAAAAGATGTGGTAAAAACTATGTTTAGCAACAAGTTACTAAAAGATGTTGATTTGATTCCTCTTTCAAATGACACGGTCGGTCGCAGAATTAATGATATGGCAGGTGATATAGAATCTCAGTTAATTGAAAGAGTTAAGAAGAGCTCTTATTATGCATTACAAATAGAAGAGATTACTGATGTTACAAATGATGCGCTTTTAATATGCTACATAAGATATGTGCATGATAACAACATTCATGATGATATTCTGTTTTGTAGAACTTTGTCATCCCGAACAACTGGAGAAGAAATATTTCACACACTCAATAATTACATAATACACAAAAGGATCCAGTGGGAAAAATGTATAGGCTTCTGTTCAGATGGAGCTCGTTCTCTTACAGGCAGGCATTAGTGGGGAAATAAATTAAAAACACTATGTTTATTTTTGAAGTAAAACTTTAATTCCAACATTCTGAAATGCTATTTTTCTTGCTTTTCTGTTCAGAAAATCGTCGATGACATTGTCAAAGTCTATTTCATCACTTAGTTGCTGTTTTATAGACAGTAAAGCGAGATTTTATAAATGCCAAAAAAGGCGCCAGGGATGACCCCCCCCCCTCCCCCCAGCCACGACTCTGTAACTTAGCGGGCCGCAGAATTGTTTTAGGCATTTTACTGGTCCTTGGGCTTAGAAAGGTTGAGAAACGCTGATCTAGTGTAAATGAATTCAAGGGAATGCACTGCTGCTGGTTTGAGTGATGTATAGCCTCCCTCTATGATTCCCTGTAAGTCAAAGATAATAACAGTAATAATATAGACCAGGGCTGTCCAACCTTAGGTAATCCGAGGGCCGCATTTAAAAAAAAAAGATTTATCTCGGGGCCGCATCCAATGCATATCTAGTAATTTAGTGAGGACCAGCGACACAACCTCGATAGCTGAACAAATGAACAACACTAATCGTGCGCTCGCGTAACCCGTGAGCAGCAGAGCATACACTTTAGAACAAAACAGTGTAACAACACTTGTTTGATACGTGTAATATTTGATACCTGTAATAAAAACACCAAATAAAATAGCCAACATCGAGATATCGATTAGTGATAGAATTAAAATATCTAATACGCATTCGGTTTTAATTATTTTATTTTTTCGCTTGTGAAAATCAAAACCCACAGGTGGGCCACACAAAATTATATAGGATGAACAGATATGATGGGATGAACAGATATGTTCATCAAATTGTTGACAAATTGGGCCTTCCCAGGTCGATGATCAATCATACCATACTGAGATGGAAGTGCAAGGAGTCTTCTGCAAGTGCTTCTCACAGTGGATGCACCACACTCACTGAACATTGCCATAGGGTGCTACGATGGATAATATGTGAAAACCGCTATTCGTTGGCTGACAAGTTGAATGTGTAGTTGCAGGAATTAAGTGTAACACGAATCTGCACAAAATGTTCAGATCTTAGGCTCACAACATGGGTTCCCATGGTAGCACCACAATATGCAAAGCTCCATATTAGCTGAACCAACATGGTGTCATCTTCAATGGTGCAAAGAGCATGTGTAGTGGGATGTGGAAGCTTGGAATGCTGTGTTATGGAGTGATGAATCACACTCTACTCTCTCCTGAGCAGATAGATGGATATGGTGTATACCTGGTGAATGTCTTTTACCAGAGTGCATAACCTCGACTATGAAATTTGCAGGTGGCAGTGTTAGCTCCATATTAGCTGAACCAACATAGTGTCATCTTCAGTGGTGCAAAGAGCATGTATAGTGGGATGTGGAAGCTTAGAATGCTGTGTTATGGAGTGATGAATCGCACTCTACTCTCTCCTGAGCAGATAGATACGTATGGTGTATACCTGGTGAATGTCTTTTACCAGAGTGCATAACCTCGACTATGAAATTTGCAGGTGGCAGTGTGATGGTATGATCCTGTTTTTGCTAGTTTGGCCCCAGACCTGTGTTTGTGGTGCGACGAACATTGTACTCTGAGAGATATTGGAACATTCTGTACTGTGCAATGCTTCCTACGTTGTGGTGTTTTTTAATGGAACTGATTCTTCTCTTTCAGCAAGATAATGTACTGTGTCATAAGGCTGCTGCTGTAATGTCATTGTTTGTTGACATGACATGTTGAAATGTTCTAGTTCATCCCACAGATATTCAACCCTATTGAATATCTGTGGGATGAACTAGAGCATCGGGTGAGGTCACAGAACGTCTGTCCCTACGACAATCCAGGACTTCATTATGTGCCTACAGGAAGAATGGTCCAAAATTCCCATTGATTGCTAGTGTATGATTGTGCAAAATATGCCCTGTAGGATTGCCATAGTCATTGCAGTGAAATGAGGTCCTTCATCTTAAGGTGTCATGGCTGTTTGTTTCTCACATTAAGGTGTCTGTTGACTTCTTTCCAAGTAGTGTGTGTGTGTGTATAAAACTTGTTTATCCCAGAGAAGAGAATAAGGCTTCTTCATTTAACATGAAAAAAAAAAGGGGGGGGGGGGAATAAGTAGTACTTTTTATTTAAGGCTATATATTTCAGCCTGAATATTACAGAGCATAAGGCTTGAGCAGTTTTTCTCTTGGTGTTATCTCTTGACAGTTTAATACAGATCCTTGTTATTTTCTCATGCTTTCTTGACTATTTGTCTTAGAGTAAAAACATGATCCCGACGGGCTATATTTGTTCTGAACCCAGCTTATTCATCTCCATTTTCTCTTCCACAATTTTTTTTATTCTCTTCATAATTATGCATGGGTCATATCTAGAATAAAAACTTATTTGGGAACTTCTACTGTAATTCTTGCATTCAGTTTTCTTTTGCCCTTTTTTTCAATGTGCACCTGTGACCTCATCATCAAATTCCTGACGTGTACCCTCAAGGGGTGTACAGGATATGATAGTACTACATAAAAAAAACTCACATGATTACTAACTTCCTATCTACAGTTTTCCTCCAAATCAATCTGTTACCTGTCAAGACTCCAAAATTAGATATTATTTCTGTCTTCTAAGGCACTTTTTACTGTATCAATTAGCTCTGATAACAATGTCAAGATCTTTCCTACTATCCTCGTTTTTAATATGATATTGCCATTGATGCCATCTGTTCATGCCCCTAATTTTATTCAGGACTCTCATATCTGCAGTTCTAGTCTTCGCTCAAGTGTTTTACTTCTTACTCAGCTCTTAGAAACATAAGTTAAAATTGGCTTGAATACTGCCTTGTATACAGCTAATGTAGTGTTTTGGCTCATTTCTCTCTTATTCCATATAAATTTATTCAGTTGACTTCCTACCATACCAGATTTGTTGATTCTGTTGTCTATTTCCATATTTAATTTACCATTTTCACTAAAAATCATGCCTAAGTAGCTGAAATGTTTTGTTGTTTTCAAAGTGTTATTTTTTTTTTCATGATTTTAAATTGTATAAAAAAAAAAAAAAATGAAATGGTTTATCCTGCCCACAGTTCTAAATATTTGTTAGATTTACAAACTTTTGTAGATGGGAACCCCCCCCCCCTCTCTCTCTCTCTCTCTCTCTCTCTCTCTCTCACACACACACACACACACACACACACACACACACACACACACACACACACACACACACACACACACACACACGCACACCAAATCAGTAATTTGGTGCAAATTTCTTTGCATGTAGTAAAATAATGTTTGTTTTTTTTTCTCCTCCCTCTAGGTGAGATTTGGAGTAATTCAGGCTGCACCATCTCAGCTTCAGGATCTTTATCGTTGGTTAGAAGCTGATTTTCATCCTCTGAAATTGTGTTCTCGTGTGTCTCAGTGTTTTGATTTTATTAACAAGTGGGAAGACTGCCCAGAACTGAAACAGTATACACCCACACTGCAGGATATTACTATTATGAGGTTATTAAAAGAGGTAATTGTTTTAGTTTATATACATAGATATCTAAAACTTAACAAATTCTGGTATCAAGTAATGTTATTTGTTTCTGATACTAATTGAAATTATCATTCTTTGAATTATCAAAGAATCGAAATTATCATTGTTTGAATTCTTTTGATCACTGATTTTCTCTTCATCTTGCCTAAGAAAATACTTTTCATTACCTATGAATATGTAAAGAGATTTGTAATTATTGGATGTGGTAAAAAAAATTCTGGATTGACTTCCTGAGTGAATTTAGTTTAAATTACTCCAGTGGGCTTCTCATGCTTTCTAATTTTCTTAACTTTTCTTCCTTTATGCCTCACTTCTCATGTTTTTTTTTTTGTAACATTCTTATTTTCGAGACCATCATTACTGGGATCTAATCCTGCTGCCATGTTTGCTGTATAGCACAACCCCGGAGTCGGCAACCTTTTGAGTCGGAAGAGTCAAAAATTACAATTTACAAAATTTCAAATTTCAAATTTCAAAATTACAAAGTTTTTAAAGAGCCACAAAATTTTAAAAAGTTTTTAAAGAGCCACAAGATCTTATTGTCTTCAAGGCATTTTTGCATGGCATTCGCTATATCTTCCCCTCTAGTTTGTCCCGAGTGCGGTAGCAATCCTAGAAGTTCTTCTTTTGGACCTTGGGAAGACATATACCTGACAAAAAGGGCAACTTGTGCCGTGTCTTTTATGTCGCAAGACTCATCTATAGCAAGTGATAAGGCAGAAGAAGGTTGAATATCTTCCACCTGCAAATATGTTACATTTGAAGACATTTTAGGTACTGTTTTAGCGGATACGAGAAGCTGGGCATAATGAAATATAATTTATCAAAAAACATTTTACAACGATATTTCCCAATTAAAAATACCTACCTAAATAAAATAAATAATTCTCTAATAATTTAATTATTAAAATAAATAATTTAGACACGAAACACTGTTTGTCTCACTCTCTCACGTACTGATTGACTATAAGTACATAGTTTCGTCGCATCTGTGGTCGCCTCCCGTGTGCGGTGATCGCCGACTGGCACGAACGGACTTGTCAGAACGTGTTTATCACGGTGCAGTCTGCACATTTTAGTTTTTTTTTTTTTAATTTTGGCAAATATTAGATACTTAGTTTACGAGTAAAGGTGTTATGCCCAGCTATGCCGAAATCAATGAAAATTGCCAAACATATAAACTTCCGAGAGCTTCCGACGGACTGACGACGGTGACGATGCGTGTCATGGGGGAGGGGTGAGGTGAAAAGCGAATACAAGTGGCTGAGAGATAGAATCGGTGCCTAATCCTCGTTAATCGATTCAGAACGATTTTTAAATTTTTTTTTTTGATAAAATAAATAATATTTGCGTATGGAACTAAAGAGCCGCATGTGGCTCGCGAGCTGCAGGTTGCCGACCCCTGGCACAACCTATGGACTTCTGAAAATGAGTATCCAAGTGATGTGCAATCTTTATGACTTGGCTAAGATAAATTAGCCAGCATGCTTGCCTGCAAGAGTGAAAGCTATTGTAATAAATTTACTTACCCTTGGTGTAAAGATAGGTTCCAAGACTTGCTATAGTGCTGGAGTTTAACTTTTGAGCTTATCCATTGCTTGCCAGATAGTGGGCTTCCATATGTGTGTAGGAAACTCTAGCACTAAATTCTCCATCCTTAATTGAAATCATGATAAATATCATGATTTCACTTAAGGATTTCCCATATATCCAGCACATGGAGAAGATGAATAATCAGGGGAAAAATAAATAAAATAGCAGAGATTCTTGCAGTGTACCAGTTTTTATGTACTACATTTGACATCTGAACATCCTGTTTGGAAAATGTTGCCTTTCTTGTTTCCAGGAGGATTTAAATGTGTTTACAGGATTCCCAAATTCCATAAAGGAACTCATTTTAAGAGATATCTTTGTGCAAACCATTTTGAAGAAATATTCAGAGCATCTTTTAGATCAGTAAAGAAATTCATTACACAAGGATAAGCCTCCAGAAAAACAGCTCTTTCTGTATCTACAGAGAGTTAATTTTGATATCTTGAATATTTTTCTTGAAGAGGGAGATATAGACATGCCGCTGCCCCCATTTTTCATATTTTAATTAAATCCATGTGAGTACTTTAGTACTGGAGAGGAAAAGAAACTTGTTAACATTGGATTTAATGATCTGTGGATTGTGCTCTAGGAAATTAAGAAGGAAGTCTTTCAAAGGACAGCAATAGAAGGAATGATGAAAATAAAGGGGTGGGGGAAATGGTTCTATCTGGCTATAGCAATGATGGATTAATAATATCCTTCTGATAATTCTTATTCTCCACTGAAGAATGGTGTGGAGATAAGAATTATCAGAAGGATATTATTAATCTATCATTGCTATAGCCAGATAGAACCAAAACTAAACCAATTTATCAGAAAGCATATGAGAATACAACCCTCACCATTAGTTTTGCCTTGGCTTGCACTATTTAAGACAACTCTGCCCAACCAGCAACCCATGTATTTGCCTTTTATTAGTGTTTGTTTAGATTTCACTGTCCTGACAGCAGGTTTTGAATTGTACATTCTCATCAGATACCTCCAGAAAAGTGTATGTCATAAAACCTTCTGTTCAGTACAATAATATTCCCAGGACGTTATATTCTTCATAAATGAACTCTTGGCAGGTGTATAACTAAAGTATTCCCAATATAATTAGAGTATAGAGCCCCTAAAAGGTTTCCTGTTAAATTGTGGATGTTAAGGATTTACAGGGTGTCCCATGTCATTGAACATTCCGTAGAAAGGGCCTGTCTTTGAACAGCTGAAAATGGAAAGCATTTATGTGGTGTGGTTTTTTATAATTTTTTTAAAAAAAAAATTATATTAAAAATTTATGCAATTGTTTCACAAAGACATGCTCTTTCAATGGCATGTTCCATGACTTTACCAACCTGTGTACACACACACACACACACACACACACACACACACACACACACACACACACACACACACACACACACACACACACACACACACACACACACACACATATACATACATACATACATATATTTATTATTATCATCTGATACCTCCAGGGATACATCACCCAAACCAGCTGTCATACCTTCCTTTAAATTCATTCGCGCTAGATGCACTCACTACCTCTAAAGGCAAATCATTCCACCCATTCACTGCTCTGTGAGAGAAATACCTAGCTCTTATCCCTTTCTTGACTGCGAACAAACTTAACTTCCATGGATGCCCCTTGTGTTCTCTTCCCACCTTCCATATAACAAAAAATTCCAGCAGATGATATCCTATAACACCTATACAGAAATTTACAGACTTCTATCATATCACCCCTCTTTCTCCTGTTAACCAGAGACTGTAATCCACATAGTCGCAATCTGTCCTCATAATCTAAATCCCATAATCCAGACATGATCTTTGTAACTGTTCTTTGCACCCTTTCCACAGCTTTTTTATCACTCTGCAACCTAGAAGACCAAATCTGCTACAATAATCGAACTGCAGTCTTATTAAAGCCTTATAAAGAGGGAAAATGACTTCTGTATCCTTGCATGTCAAGGTTTACTTCAATATCACAATTATTCTCTGATTTACGACTTTTGTTATGTGGCTTTTGAACTTTAACTTATGCTAAGATTCGTAGCCTCATCAGTGCCTTGTAGCATAACCACATTAATATGATATGCCACTGGAAATCTCATCACACCAAGTGAATAACTACACTCGCTAACATTAAGCTTATAGCCATTTTCGTTTGCCAAAATATCCAGTCTATTCAAATCATTCTGTAAGTATTGGATAACAGTAGCATCCCTGATTACTGTGCATGTGCATTATTGGCAAACAATTGCACACTGATGTTAAACCCTGCTTGATGTCATTAATGTATAGATTGAACAACAATGGCCCAAGAACTGAACCCTGAGGTACACCACTGATCACTTTAAATATGTCAGATTCAACCCACCATATATAACTTTTTGATATTTGTCTGTCGACCATCCACTGATCCGAGTCAAGAGTTTATATTCCAATCCCATATATTCCAGTTTATGCAACTGGAATATATGGGATTGGATCATGTGCCTTAGCAAAATCCAACATTATCATAGTGTACCATTCCCTCTATCCAACTCAACCATAACATTATTATCAAATATGATCAAATTGCTAAAACAGAACCTTCCTTTAGTAAATCCATGGTGCTCTTTGTAGAGTATCACTTGTTTTTCTATCCATTTCTATATGCAAGTTCTTAATCTAACTAATCTAAAATCTTCATTACCATATCAGAGATACTGATAGGCCAATAGTTAAACAGATCAGTTTTTGCATCACCCTTGTACAATGGAACTATCATACATTCCTTCCATTCCTGTGGTATCATTCCTGAGCTGGGACTCAAGTTATACAAATATGTGAAAGGCCTAGTCAATTCAGCTAAACAGTCTTTTAGCAAATGAGCTGATGGTCCATCTGTTGTCAAATTCCCTATTGACAAATTTTTATCCAGGTTATATGCAACAGATCTTCTACCTCATACTCATGCACCTCTAAATCCTCATCCAATGCAGCAGAAGCATTGTGCACCATGCTATGTATATCTGGTTAATATATGTTAGCAAAGTGAGCTCTTGTTAATTGAAAAATCTTGTTAGCTTCTGGTACTGGAGTACAACCTGCATTCAGTGAAGGTATTCTCCAATCTCCAATCTGTGCCACTCACAGAATAGGGGGGGGGGGATCCAAACCTAATTTAAATAGGCATCTGGGAAAGAGAATGCTGCAGAACTGTTGTCATGTTGTGGTTCTTAACCCGAACACTATAGAGTATTGTCTGAAACAGTGTGATTCTGTTGTCGATTTTCTTGAATATATGTGATGAAAATTCAAGTTTCTTAGTTTAATTTATATCAACTTTATAGTTTACTGGGGGGGGGGGACTTCATGTTGATGGTTTAATGGAATATTATCAGCACTAAGAAAGGATTAAAACTAATATTAATACTTCCAATAATTCATCTCAGTCACAGAGACATCTTCAGGGATTACAAAAAACTTCAGTTTCACTCACTTGTTTTACTTATCACTGTATTGTATTTGTGTGTGTTGTTACGAAAAGTTTTTTTGTAATCCCTGAAAATTTCTCTTTGACTGAGACGAAATATTGGAAGCATTAAAATTAGTTTTAATTCTTTCTCAGTACTGATAATATTCCATTAAACCTTCAACATGAATTCTTCACAGCACTTTAGCCTTGGCACATGGGTTTTTCTGAGAAATTTCATTTCAGCTGTTTGAATCTGTTTTTTTTTTAATAAATCGTTTCCATATTATAAAGTTGGTTAGACAGAATGTTATGTAGTCTGATCTAACAATAAAACAATGTGAAGTTCTTCACAGATGCAATAAGTGGGCAAGGTTGCCTTGATTGTCCGATCGTAAATCTCTTTAGCTGGCACCAGAGGTGTTGAGGTGGATTGAATTCTGGGGATTTGATAGTTGGATCTATAATCATGTTCTTGTTTGTAATTCATTTCAAAGTCTTTCTACCAGTACTGAGGACCATCATCTGATACCTATACTAGCCATATGAGTGATGTGTAGATTATGAGTAAGGCAGCGGGCTGGAGGTGGAGAGATATCTTAATTATAGCAAGATGCATGTTATTTCTGATTTATATAGTAAACCTTTCTTTCTTCCTTTCTTTGCTGGTAGATTCTTCTCTTCTGATGTAGTAAAGAACAGGTAACCATGGGAGAGTAGCAGATCTTTAAGTACCATAGATGTTCTCAATATTATTTGAAGCTGCATGTCTGTGAGTGCCGTGTGGTGAATTCAGCTCCAAATTGGTGAACAATATTCCGCATTAGGGAAGACTAGAGCCAAGGCCGCTGTTGAGTCTGAGCATTACAACCTCACAACATTCCCAAGTTGTGCCTGTTAGCTTGTTTAGGATATTGTTCCTGGCAGATATTATTATTACAGGCAACTCCAAGGAGTTCTCAGACTCAACAAGGGAAGCCCTAAACATCATGTCAAGAAATATTTAGCATTTGCACAGTAACTATCATACTTTGCTTTGAACTCATTCACAGTCATGGTACCCACAACAGACTGGCAGCTGATTCCACTTTCACTCTCCAGGTAAAAAACCTAGTTCTAACACTGTTGCTAACTACACTCTTGCTCAGTTTCCATGGATGACCCTAATTCACCCATCACCACACCTGTTCTGAAAAATTCCCTCTGAGTTAATCTTGTAAAAACCCCTCAGTAATTTGAATGTCTCAATCATGGCATCCCTTTTCTACCTATCAACCAGTTTCTGTAACCCATAAATATTCAACCTGTTCTTGTAAAGTTAGTTCCACAGACCTGCTACCATCTTGGTCACTCGCCCCTGGATCCTCTCTACCCATCCTGGTAACCAGATCTGCATGCAGTAGTCGAGGTGGGAGTCTTATCAAGGCTCGATAAAGAGGAACAATAACCTGCTTGTCTCTGCTTGTTAAAGGATTTTTCAGTAACCAAGTGATCTGATGAGTTGTTTTAGCAACTTTTGATATATGTCCCCTAAACTTTAACTCCCTATCCACTAACGCTCCCAAGTCTCTGGCTTTGTCAGTTTCCTGAAGTGCGGTTCCACCAATATGGTATACTGCTGATAATCTTTTCACTCCAAAATGCATAACCTTAGACTTAGCCACATTAAACTGACATCCATTCTCCTTAGCCTAGTCTGCCAATATTCAAATCATCCTGCAAAATTTTGACATGTGTATTAACTATTGCTCTACCCAACTTTGGATCATCGTCGAATAACTGAACATTTCCTCTCAGATCCTTTCCTATATCATTAATGAACAAATTAAATAGCAGTGGTCCAAGAACAGAACCCTGTGGCACACCACTCTTTAACTCCAATATAGAGTTTAAGAGTGGTGTTTAACTTTGTTTTTTCCAAATGTGTTTTGTACCTTAGACTATGATGAAGTGTGAAACTAACTTTCATGGTTGAGAGTTGTGCTGCAGAAGTTTATTTTAGTTTTCTCTGAGCCTTGTGGAAAGCAAAAACAACAGTTTTGTTGAGATTAAGAGATAGTCCCCAGCTTTCAAAGTAACTTAGTAGGGAGTTCAGTCCTTTCTCTAATTAAATTACTTTACTTTTTGTTATTTGTAATTTACTTTTTGTAGAAAGTTCATCATTGTGTTCATGACAAAAATAAAAAAAATCAGCTAATGCCTTAATCCTTGGCTGGATGGAGCATACTTGAGATTATCTGTAATTAATCCATGTTAAATATTTTTAATTATGTATGTTACTTATTCAGAATAATACAGTTATCTCTTAATGTTGCTCATCTATATGCTATAAAATTTTCATTGCCTATTGTATCATCATGAGCATTTTTATTGGTGGCCTGAAGTGTCATGAAACTATTAGTTTTCACAGACAATCATGGTTTCTATAACTGCTATAATTTCTATGCGGGTCGATAGCCAAGTAAATCAATTCTTTGCTGTTTCCTTTTAAAGATTTTGAATAAACTTTAACATTGGCTTGAATAAAATACAGGTTCTGAACATTCAGTGGGATTTAAAAAAAGAAAAAGAAAAGAAAAACTTTGCTTTTCACTTTATCTGTTATAAAAAAATGTTCAAGAAAAATTCTTAACAAAATATCATTCTTTCAATCACTTTACAGAATTGCCTAATGAAATGGAAATTTCTTTTAGGTCTCACAAGTATATCAAACTATTGAATTTACCAGATTATTGGAACTTGCTCCATTTGCAACTCCATTTTATTTGGAGAATATGGTTGTTGAGGCTGCTCGTAGAAATGACTTACAGGTAGAATTTTATCTATATTTTATCCACAGTCATCATAGTTTATTAAATTCATTCATATGTAATTGAAAATAAATTCTTACATAATTCATTTATAAAAAAAAAAATATTTAGAATATGTAGATATTTTCAGTTAATGCAATCATGTCTGTTAAAAATACTCAAATGCTGCAGTTCCGTATTTGGTGATATCATGTTTAATATTTTATCATCAGATGCAGTGCTGTTTAGGTGTCCATTCCTCACCTTCTCATGGTGCACCCTGTTGGGTATCTACTTGGATTCTGAACGGACGAGGATGGGCTGGCAATTTGGGATTTAGCTGACCAAATTGTATTCTTATTGGTTAAACCAATAATACCATCTCCCAACTCATGATATTCTATATTATAGATACTTGAGAAATTGAGAAGGGAAAACAGATAACACCACTATTTATTTAGTTAGAATTGACTGCTATGCAGAGCTTCTGGGATTGCAATAGTATGCGTAAAAAGAGAACATGTTTTACCAAGGTATCGTTTGATGATGGAACATAAATAGCAACAGCTAAATATTTTGGGCTGGTGACAGCATATTTTGATTTACCTTATTGTTGATTGTTATTTATTTAGGAATGATAGATAGGAATATGGGGGGTGCTTAAGGGTCAAAGCTGAATAACTGAGAGGAGACCTCCACATAGCCTTTAAAGGAATGCGGAGAACCGACCAGGGCTTCTGACCTAATGTCCAATCCTCACCTTCTCGTGGTGCACCCTGTTGGGTATCTACTTGGATACTGAATGGACGAGGATGGGCTGGCAATTTGGGATTTAGCCGACCAAATTGTATTCTTATTGGTTAAACCAAAATATAGAATGATGGTACAACATGACAAAATTTCATGCCGGCTAAGGCGTCGCCCGGTTAAACAAGACCCCGTTGTTTTCGCCAGGGAACCAGGGCGAACAGCGAAAAGTCAGCTACTGGAACAAATCTGAAAATAAACCCCAACTCAACATCACCAGAGTTAAATATCGGTACTATCAACGTAAGAAGCCCGAATGGCAAAGAAATGGAGCTAGCTGAGGAATTAGATAAGTACCAGATCGACATAATAGGGGTGACTGAAACAAAAAAGACCAAAATGGTGAGATCTTTCTGAGCAATAAATACAAAATGTTATATTCAGGCAATGACAATCAAGGAAAAGGAGTAGCCATAGTATTCAACACAAAATACGAGGCTAATCTTCTTGAATGGCAGTCAGTCTCAAGTAGATTAATGTGGGCAAATATGAGAATGAGGAACTGGACAATGAGACTTATTTGTGCCTATGGTCCCACAGAAGGTTCTACTAAGGTAGAAGTGGAGGAATTTTTTGAGGCTTTAGAAAAAGCAACTGACACAATGAAAAATGAAAAGTTGGTCCTTGTTGGGGATCTAAATAGCAGAGTAGGAAATGATTGTGAGACATACAAAAATATTTTGGGAAAATTTGGAGAAAAGAGCAAAGCTAATAATAATGGCAAATATCTGTTGGATTTCTGCTCAGGACATGGACTAGTTATTACTAACACCATGTTCCAACATAAAAATGTGCACAAATTCACATAGAGAGAAGAGGCTAGGAATAAGAAAAGTCTCATTGACTATGTTATTGTTGATAGTGATGTTTTCTCCCTGTTGCAGGACACCAGAGTGTACAGAGGATTTGAAATTGGAAGTGATCACTGTTTAGTCTTGAGCAGGATAAAATTGAATTTCATATTGAAAAGAATAACATGTAAGAAAGTTTTAAAGCGAATTAAAGTTGAGCAGCTCTCAGATGTGAACTGTAGGCTAAAATACACAAAGATTATTGAAGAAAAAATGAAAGAGTTTGAGAACAGGAATCAAATCTTGGAGATTCAGTGGCAAACTCTGAAGAAAACATTGATTGATTCTTCCAGAGAGGCATGTGGTGAGGTTATCTGTAAGGATAAAAAAATCAGAACTCCCTGGTGGACACAGGAAGTTAAAGAGGCAGTGAAGGAAAAGAAGAAAGCATACCAAAAGTTCCTGTCAAATAAGTCAGCTTGTGCTCTTAGAGAATATAGAGACAAATGCAAGAATGCTAAACACTGTTTAAAACTAGCTAAACAAAAGTCATGGGAGGAATTTGGCAAGAATATAGAAAATAAATATCAAGCAAGTGGCAAAATATTCTGGAGGTTGTTGAAGAAGCTTAAGAATGGAGGAAAGAGTGCTGTAAAAGGAATTAGAGATGATAAAGGTGACATGAAAACGGGAGAAAAAGATATCCTTGAAGTATGGAGTAATTACTTTGAAAAACTGCTAAATGAAACAAGCAGTGATGACAGCACAGTGGTAAAAAACACTGACCAGGCATGCAGTCAGGAATACACATCCATACTAGAAGTAGAAAAAGCCATCAAAGGCTTGAAATGCGGAAAGGCAGCAGGAGTAGATGATATTCGACCAGAAATGCTGAAGTATGGTGGTATAAGAGTCTTACAGTGGCTGCACTCCATGGTTCAGAAAGCCTGGACAGAGGGACGAATTTCTGATGATTGGAGTAGAGCTCTCATAGTACCCATATATAAAAAGGGAAATAAAACTGCATGTGAGAATTACAGAGGTATTTCCCTACTGAGTGTTCCTGGCAAGATCTATGCAAGTATACTTGAGAAACGGTTGAGAAGAATTGTGGAAGAAAAGCTTGGTGAAGAACAAGCTGGATTCAGGCCAAATAGAGGCTGTCAGGATCAGATCTTCACTTTACGACAAATAGTCGAGAAAGCATGGGAATATAACATAGATCTGTATTTAAGTTTTGTCGATCTGGAAAAGGCATATGACAAGGTGCCAAGAGAGAAGCTATTCAATACGCTTCAGTTATATGATGTCAATGGGGCATTATATCAAGCAATACTTAGTCTTTATTTGAGTTGTAAGTCAGCAGTTAGAAATGAAGGAAGTACAGGAAGATGGTTTAATGTTAAATCTGGTGTGAGTCAAGGATGTACATTATCCCCTCTGTTATTCATTATCTATATGGATCACATTATGAAGGAAAGTGGTATTAAACATGTTATCAAAATTGGAGATGTTAATGTCAGCTCCTTGCTTTATGTTGATGATGTTATACTTCTAAATAAATCTGCTACAATCTGCAAGATTCTCTGACTAAATTGAATAGCTGTTGTAATAGATATGGTATGAAGATCAGCAATAAAAATCAAAGACAATGAAAATAGCAGAATCATTGAAAATGTCAACTGTGTTGTGAATGGAGAACCTGTGGAACAAGTAAAACATTTCAGCTATTTAGGCACGATTTTTACTGAAGATGGTAAATTAAATATAGAAATAGACAACAGAATCAGCAAAGCTGGTATGGTGGGAAGTCAATTGAATAAATTCATATGGAATAAGAGCGAAATCAGTCGGAACACTAAATTAGCTGTGTACAAGACAGTGTTCAAACCAGTTTTAACTTATGGATCTGAGAGCTGGGTCAGAAGTAAAACACTTGACCAAAGACTAGAGACCACAGATATGAGAGTCCTGAGAAAGATTATAGGCATGAACAGATGGCATCAATGGCAATATCATATTAAAAACGAGGAAATTAGGAAAGAACTTGACATTGTCAGCATCCAGGAATGCGTTAGCAGAGCTAATCTTAGGTGGTGTGGTCACTTAAACAGAATGGGCGAGGAAAGATTAGCAAAACCAGTGTTCTTTGCCAGGTTGGCAGCAAAACAACCCAAAGGAAGACCAAGATATAGGTGGATTGATACGGTACAAAATGCTTTAGACAATAGAAATATAAGATCTGATATTATTGGAGTCTTGACAAGTAACAGACTGATTTGGAGGAAAATTGTAGATAGGAAATTAATAATGATGTAATTTTTTTCATGTATTACCATCATATCCTGTATACCCCTTGAGGGTACATGGCAGGAATTTGATGATGATGATGATCGTTTGATGAAAAGGTAACATCAGCACTTGATGTAGATTACATTGTACTGTATAATTCCAAAATATACCCCCCCCCCCCCTTTTCCCCTCAGTATTTGATAATATGATGGTACATAATAAACTTGTTTATAATTTGAAGGACTGAAATTAAATGAAAATCTCTTTCTCTGTAGCATTACTCATCATCAAATTCCTGTCATGTACCCTCAAGGGGTGTACAAGATATAATAGTACTACATGAAAAAAATTACATCATTACTAACTTCCTATCTTCAATTTTCCTCCAAATCAGTCTGTTACTTGTCAAGACTACAATATTCTCAGATCTTATATTTCTATCATCTAAGGCACTTTGTACCGTATCACCCCGCCTATATCTTGCTCTTCCTCTGGGTCGTTTTGCTGCCAACGTGGCAGAGAACACTTGTTTTGCTACTCTTTCTTTGCCCATTCTGTTTAAGTGACCATACCACCTGAGATTAGCTCTGCTAACGCATTCCTGGATGCTGACAGTGTCAAGTTCTTTCCTAGTATCCTCATTTTTAATATGATATTGCCATTGATGCCATCTGTTCATGCCTCTAATCTTTCTCAGGACTTTCATATCTGCAGTCTCTAGTCTTTGGTCAAGTGTTTACTTCTGACCCAGCTCTCAGATCCATAAGTTAAAACTGGTTTGAACACTGTCTTGTATATAGCTAATTTAGTGTTCTGACTAATTACTCTCTTATTCCATATGAATTTATTCAATTGACTTCCCACCATACCAGCTTTGCTGATTCTGTTGTCTATTTCTATATTTAATTTACCATCTTCACCAAAAATCGTGCCTAAGTAGCTGAAATGTTTTACTTGTTCCACAGGTTCTCCATTCACAACACAGTTGACATTTTCAATGATTCTGCCTATTTTCATTGTCTTTGACTTTTTATTGCTGACCTTCATACCATATCTATTACAACAGTTATTCAATTTAGTCAGAGAATCTTTCAGACTTGTAGCAGATTTATTTAGAAGTATAACATCATCCGCATAAAGCAAAGAGCTGTCATTAACAACTCCAATTTTGATATCATGTTTAATACCACTTTCCTTCATAATGTGATCCATATAGATAATGAATAACAGAGGGGATAATGTACATCCTTGTCTCGCGCCAGATTTAACATTAAATCATCTTCCTGTACTTCAATTCTAACTGCTGACTTACAACTCAAATAAAGACTAAATATTGCTTGATATAATGCCCCATTGACACCACATTACTGTAGCGTATTGAATAGCTTCTCTCTTGGCACCTTGTCATATGCCTTTTCCAAATCGACAAAACTTAAATACACATCTTTGTTGTATTCCCATGCTTTCTCGACTATTTGTCGTAAAGTGAAGATCTGATCCTGACAGCCTCTATTTGGCCTGAATCCAGCTTGTTCTTCACCAAGCTTTTCTTCTACAATTCTTCTCAGCCGTTTCTCAGGTATACTTGCCAGGAACACCCAGTAGGGAAATACCTCTGTAATTCTCACATTCAGTGTTATTTCCCTTTTTATATATGGGTACTATGAGAGCTCTACTCCAATCATTGGGAATTCGTCCCCTCTGTCCAGGCTTTCTGAACTATGCAGTGCAGCCACTGTAAGACTCTTATACCACCATACTTCAGCATTTCTGGTCGAATATCATCTACTCCTACTGCCTTTCCACATATCAAGCCTTTGATGGCTTTTTCTACTTCAAGTATGGATATGTATTCCTGACTGCATGCCTGGTCAGTGTTTTTTACCACTGTGCTGTCATCACTGCTTGTTTCATTTAGCAGTTTTTCAAAGTAATTACTCCATACTTCAAGGATTCTACCATTTTCATGTCACCTTTATCATCTCTAACTTCTTTTACAGCGCTCTTTCCTCCATTGCTAAGCTTACTCAACAACCTCCAGAATGTTTTGCCACCTTGATATTTGTTTTCTGTATTCTTGCCAAAGACCTCCCATGACTTTTGTTTAGCTAGTTTTACACAGTGTTTAGCATTCTTGCATTTGTCTCTGTATTCTCTAAGAGCACAAGCTGACTTATTTGCCTGGAAATTTTGATATGCTTTCTTCTTTTCCTTCACTGCCTCTTTAACTTCCTGTGTCCACCATGCAGTTCTAATTTTTCTATCCTTGCAGATAACTTCACCACATGCCTCTCTAGCTGAATCAATCAGGGCTTTCTTCAAGCCTTACCACTGAATCTCCAAGATTTGATTCCTGTTCTCAAACTCTTTCATTTTTTCTTCAATAATCTTTGTGTATTTTAGTCTACAGTTCACATCTGAGATCTGCTCAACTTTTATTCGCTTTAAAACTTTCTTACATGTTATTCTTTTCAATATGAAATTCAGTTTTATCCTGCTCAAGACTAAATAGTGATCCCTTCCAATTTCAAATCCTCTGTACACTCTGGTGTCCTGCACCAGGGAGATTACATCACTACCAACAATAACATAGTCAATGAGACTTTTCTTATTCCTTGCATCTTCTCTCCATGTGTATTTGTGCACATTTTTATGTTGGAACATGATGTTAGTAATAACCAGTCCATGTCCTGAGCAGAAATCCAACAGATATTTGCCATTATTATTAGCTTTGCTCTTTTCTCTAAATTTTCCCAAAATATTTTTGTATGTCTCACAATCATTTCCTACTCTGCTATTTAGATTCCCAACAAGGTCCAATTTTTCCTTTTTCATTGTATCTGTTGCTTTTTCTAAAGCCTCAAAAAATTCCTCCACTTGTTCCTTAGTAGAACCTTCTGTGGGACCATAGGCACAAATAAGTCTCATTGTCCTTCCCCATTCTTATATTTGGCTACATTACTCTACTTGAGACCGACTGCCATTCAAGAAGATTAGGCTTGTATTTTGTGTTGTATACTATGGCTACTCCTTCTTTTCCTTGATTGTCATTGTCTGAATATAACATTTTGTATTTATTGCTCAGGAAGATCTCACCAATTTTTGTCTTTTTTGTTTCATTCGTCCCTATTATGTCGATCTGGAACTTATCTAATTCCTCAACTAGCTCCATTTATTTGCCATTCGGGCTTCTTATGTTGATAGTACCGATCTTTAACTCTGGTGATGTTGAGTTGGGGTGTGTTTTCAGATTTGTAGCATTACTCTTCTATCTAAATAGGCAACACTGTTAGGAAGGAGGAAAGTGATATTCTTGTATAATTTGTATATTATTCTTCTTAAGCCTTCATGAATCTTTTAGGTTCTTAGCTGTGGACTTTGCAACCGTCTCGATGGTAAGTTGGCTGGCCTTATTTATGTCTCTCGGTGTGTCCTATGTCCGTAGATGTGTGGGTTCATGGGGTTTGTTTGTCTGTACTGGGGGAAACAAAAAAACCTAAGTTTCCACGTGAAAAAAACCCTTACCTCCATATGAGACAGACTAACTCTCCTTTTGTCAAAAGTGACCAAATAAAGGTTCCTCACGTCACTGACGGGAATTCAACTCTGGTCTTTCCGACCAAAGGGCTTCATCTATTCCAACTGAGCTATGGAGGCTTTTGTATACTTTGTATACTGGAAAAAAAAAAGGAGTGTTAGGATATACACTGTTTGGAAAGAAGTCAACACACACCCCCATGGTCAAGGTATATTGTGCTATGTAATGAGTCATACTCTTATGCATTAGTAGTTATTTTTACTTATATGTGATACTTAAAATACTCAATAATTGAATGTTTATAAGCCTATTTTGTTTAGCACAAGATCATAAGTTATTTCAAATAACAGCAGTAAGAGGAAATTAATAGAGAAGTAAAGTTTGGAAAATGCAGAATTGAACCAATGTTCAGCAGATACTCCCTGCCATATATTTCTTTACAGATTTAGGAAAGTAAGGAAATCAGTGCACTGATCGTACATCAATCACTTCGCATAGCACTAATGTGCTTGCACATGTAGCAGTTATCTTGGCTTTATATTAAAATATAAATAAAGATTATTGGTATTGATTTTGTGATTATGAAAATATCTGTAGAAAATTCTTAATACATAGAATAAAATACATGAGGTCATTGATCAACATGATTGCTCTGTTTTGCAATGAGTGAAGGAATTTGTATGGGAACCAACACAAATGTAAGAGCAACCTTCAGTGGTCGGACAGATTTACAGTTTATATACTATTTATATAGAGTTAATAGCAGTTTAGAGATAATGTAACATTTGTAGCGAAAGAGTTATCCTAAGAAGAGAAATCTTGTCTAGAAATTTGAATATTGTTAAAAGTAACACTTGAAGAAAAGGGTTTTTATTGCATCATCAAACAGGATTGAGATTTTCTACAATTTAGAATTTAGAGTGGTGCATATTCTAGAAGTTTTGATACCTGTATACTGCAAGGTTTTCAAATGAAAAAAAGTAATTTACTGTCATCAGCAAACTGCACTCAGGTGAAGAAGGGATGAAAGAATGAGACTGAGTGGTACTCAGAACTGGTTATGAAGTTGGAGAGTAAAGATTCATTTACCATGTGTAAATATTCATACATTAAGATTCATTTACCGTTCATGTGTAGTGTACAGTTAGAAAGCTGGCAGCCATGTTTCAAGAGTCAGAAGACAGGTCATCAAATGGAGGCTTACTTAATAGAATTTGTAGACTTTGTGTCAAACTAGCCAAATTATAGTTACAAATTGATTTAATACATAAAATTTCATTTTCTGAATAGAAAGAGACAATTCAATATTACCGACAGAGTTACAACACATTAAGGTATCCAATAAAGGGAAGATTGTTGTTGGATTCACGTTCATTTAGTGAACTTGATGGAAGTATATAAGGAGTAAATTTTATCCAGAAACTGAAGTACTGTATGCCCACAGACGTGATACCCTTCGACACTTCTGCGCATGTCAAAAGGAGAATCCATTCCGATAATAGAGTAATTAATCCGTATTGTGGGATGAGTTGTTTATTATTACACGTCGAAAAATTAACTTCTGTTTTATGATCATTAATGTTTTTAAAGTGGTAAAAATTTTGGTTGTATAACAGTTGGAAAATTTTACGTTTAAAGCACGTGATTTCGTGTGTTGGTTACCAATTTGTACATCGCCTTATTTCTTTTTCCCCTTTAACATGAATTGACTCTTCTTGGCAGTCTGCCAACAACGGCTCTCGCTTCTGTGGTTGGACAATAGTTTTGTTTCAGAGTGAGACCAGACTGCAAAGATGTCAGACCCTTTAAAAGATGGCCCATTAACAGATGGCATGGTTCTCTCTCCCTCGGGATGATAAAATATTTAATGTACTAAATGTCTTTGTGGGGTGGGGGGAGGAGGAAAATTTGATGATATCCTCAATGTTTTTCCAGAAGAAATGATTGATACTGGCCATCTACAATTCACAAAAAAGAAAAAAAAATCTAGAATAATGAAAACAAAATCTCTCAACATAGGAAGCCAGATGATGCCACCAAAACAGAAATAATGAAAATATTTAGGGGTGCTTAATTGTGAAAGCTGTATAACTGAGAGGAGACCTCCACACACCCTTTAAAGAAATGTGGAGAACTGACCAGGGCTTCTGACCTAATGTCTAATCCTCACCTTCTCATGGTGCACCCTGTTAGGTATCTATCTGGATAATGAAGGGATGAAGATGGGCTGGCAATTTGGGATTTAGCCGACCAAATTGTATTCTTATTGGCTTAATCCAAAATCTAAAATAATGGTACAACACGACAGAATTTCATGCTGGGTGGGGTGTCACCAGTTAATCAAGGCCTCCAATGTTTTTGCTAGGGAACCAGGGTGAACAGCAAAAAGTTAGCTACTGGAACAAATCCTGAAATGCACCCCAAGGAAAATTGTAGATAGGAAATTAGTAACGATGTAAGTTTTTTATGTAGTACTATCATATCCTGTACACCCCTTGAGGGTACATATCAGGAATTCGATGATGTTGATGAAAAATATTTCTACAATGGAATTGTCATGGATATTGATAAAACATCAAGCCTCTCTTGCAGAAGCCAATATGCTTCTGTCTGCAGGAAACATCTCTGAAGTCAAGTGATGATCCAGTATTCTGTAATGTAACCATCATTCATAAGGACAGGACAGGGGATGACTAAACCCCTGAGGAGTTGCTAACCTTTTTTGGCAGCCATACTCCCTTCCAGCAAGTTCCACTGAACACTAATGTAGAAGCAGTTGTTATCCAACTCTCAGTCAGAATTGTGATAACAGTATGGTGCATCTACTTTCTTCCTATTTACTCAAGATGACTTTGTTATATTGCAGCTACCATCCTGGTTACTTTTAATTGGGTTTTGTTGTGAGTACTACCTCTGTGAGGTAGTACTCACACAAACATCAAAGGAAGAGTTGCTGACATATGTTCGGCAACAGTAATATCTCCTTCTTAAACACAGGAAGCAACACTCATGTGCCTATCTGAACATTCACTTCCATTGACTTAACTGTCTGTTCTCTCTATTTCCACTGTTTAAAGTGGGAATCTAATGACAGTCTTTTTTGAAGTGTTCACTTTCTTGTGATCGCTTTCTGCATTTGCAACCATATACTAGTGTAAAAACTTTACATAATAGTTTCACTTATGTTCATTTTTTATGGAATAATGTATGTTTTGTGAAAATTTCATTGATGAGAAATATGTTTTGTTATATGATAATCTGAAAGAATATATGTGTTTGCATTCATCAGTACAATTTTCTATGCTTGGTATTACCAGAGTCGCCATGCAGTAACAATATTAAAGGAGACTTAAATGTAAGTAAGTAAGTAGCAAACTTGCTTGCTGTATGTTGTAATCCTTAGAGAATAGCACATAAATGTTGTATGTTTGTTTACAGTAGTTTTCATATATCACACTTTTTGCTGTACAACATGTGAGCACTGTAGTAACGGCAACCAATTTGTGACCTGTGTTTTGCTTTGAATCTCAGTAACAGACATGTTTGATAGTTGTTTTTAGAACAGCTCTTGCTAGGTAACAGGAATGCCAGGCAAGCAAGGAAGGAGAGCCAGAAAGGTCTAATAAACTACCAAGCTAAGTTATTTTATCTCAGGAAAGTTTTTATATGCATTTTTAATTACTCTCGAAGGATACAAAATTCTGATGTTAATAATTGAAGGACAGTATAATATATCAAGCCTTCATAGATTAGTGAGAATATTTTGTGCTTGATGAAGGGCAAGTGATATTCCAAGGAGCAAAAGGAATCTGTAGAAAGACTTCCTTTTATTGGAAGTGTATTTGGAACTGCTCAATTAAATGTAATCATATTGTTTGAGTGATTGTTCTTCACGCTTACTTCAGAAAATTGAAAGAAAAAAAGACGTGTTTAAGGAAATGTGCTTGCTGAAAGAAGACATATGTAAGCACATTAGTTACATAAGGCCTTTTAACTTTGAATGTATTCTAAGGAATTTGACAAAAGGAAAAATGAATGAATGAGTAAAAACAATAAAATAAGTGCTGCAAAAGGAAGTTCTCATATGGCCAAGTGAAACTACAGAACTTTCAGCTGAATGCTATGTTCAGTTTGTTTTGTAAAGTATTTAATGTTATCTCTCAGTATTGAATTCAACTGTCAGAATATGAAAAAATTATTGAGCTCATACTGAGTAATTCTTAAAATTGCCATGTAATTACTTTATGTATTAAGAAGTTAGAAATTAATTTAGTACTTTTTAACATAAGAATGTCAGATCTCCTTAGAGAGATACAATGAAGTACTAAGAATTTGGATCTGTTTGTATATATGTTTACAGTAAATAGTTTAATTTTTTATATATCGGAATCTAATTCTTTAGAATACACAACATGTTGATCCTTGAAGTCAGTACACTATCACGGATACGAATCTGAAACATTCTAACCAACTAAAATTTAAAAAAATATAATTACATTGTTATCTTACCCCATGACTGACTATTAATATATAGGTTGGATATAAGTCGGGAATAACATAGTTGGAGGAATCAAGTGTTCAAATATAGCCTACATCACAAATATCACAGCAAAGAATTGCACAAACTGACTGGTCCACATTTTCGCCATTGGCAGAATTTTATTTTGCGTCAGTTAGCTTATGTCTTATCAGAGATGCAGTGAATCTTGTAACAGAGTGATTACACAAGCTACGATTCCAAAAACAGTTTCCATATATTCCTAGGCCATGGAGGAATGACAACTACACTACAGTCAAAGAAGATCATAATTATTTTCCAAAGATACCCCACAACAACTGACCGCGTTGCTTTCAGGTATTCTCAAGCAAGATACATCCTGTATCAGATTCAAAAGGAATCCTGGACCCAGTACAAATCTTTCAGTATGAGAGCAGCCAGCAGTAAAGACGTTTGGGACATAATGTGTAAAACAAAAGGCTCATACATCACCCACCAACTCCTCCATCTTAGAACATAATAGCCACACAGTTGCCAATACACTTAGGAATATTTTTGCTAAAACATCAGTTGCATCTTCTTATCCCTCTGAGTTCCTTGATGAAAAATGCAAAACTGGAAAACCAACAAACCATACTGAAGAATATGACAGTTGTTAGGGAAAGAAGAAATGCAAGTTTCTTTGTTTAAATGTCACTGAACTGCTGTTGAATCAGACAACATCCACTGTTGAAATTGTTAAACATCTATCAACTGTTGCATCTTTACAACAAAATGTTTTGTGAGATCATATTTCCAAATACTTAGCAAAAGGCAATTATTATTGGCTTTCCTAAGCCAAGGAAAGATCCAAAATCATCCATGAACTCTTGACCATTTGCTCTGACCAGCTGCTTGTGCAAGATTCTGTAAAAAAACAGTAACTCTCATCTGCTATGGTTTCTGGAGAGAAACAACCACTCACACAATGGTGGAATTTTGAAAAGTGTTTTGTGCTCGAACTCCAGCACACTGCGCATTTGTATGTCTACTGGAAGATTGCAAAATTCTTCTCATTCTGGACAATTGTTAAGATCACCCCAGAGCTGAAATCCTGTGTAAGAAAAATTTTTATACTGTATATCCCTTATCCAACACAAAGACCAAGGAATATTATGTTCTACAAAGGATAACTGAAGGCTCACTTTTCATGAAACATTTGATAAATGAATTGCTGGCAAGCCTATAGAGATGTTAGTTAAAGAATTTGACATGAAAGAAGTTGGTATGTTGCTCCTGCATTGGAGAAGGTACAAGTGTGAACATTAAAAAATGCTGTCTTAAGTTATGGCCTATTTTGATGTATTCTGCTGATGAAAATGCTGGCAATGTCTTTACAATATCTAGTGTATCAAAGGAGAAAGAAGTTGATCATGAGTTGCTTGAGTATGCAAAAAGTGGTATGGAATTTGCTACCAAGGATATAGTAAATAAGCTTAATGAAGACAATCTGGTTGAGTGGATGAACATTGACAACCATTCCTATGTTGTTCATCATTATACTGACACTGAAATATAGATGTTTTTAATTTTGATAAAAACACTGCAAGTGATGAAAGACTTACTATTGGTAGGTTGATTGACAAGATTCATGAATTAACATTAATCAACTTCATTTTGATGAAATGTTTAAAAAACATAGCCAAGAAGAATGTCTGTCAGAGCAGTAGGCTTTTATGTCCGAAGAAGCTGTGGCATCAGCTTCAAGGGAAGTAATGTTTTCCCCTGCATCATCACAGATCTATGATGAAATAGTTATCCATGAAACATGCAGTTATACTAACGATCCTCAACTTCCAAGCCTTTGTGACAATCCCAATAAGACTGAATATAAATTTGAAAACTGTAGTGTAGTAACATTCTTTCTAAGTACAGTAATTAATAAACCTGTTTTCATTAATATGGCAGCAATTTGATGTCAAATATCAGAATGGGGAACTGGACAATGAGATATATTAGTGCCTGGGTCCCACAGAATGTTCTACTAAGGTAGAACTGGAGGCATTTTTTTGAGGCTTTAGAGAAAGCAAACTGACACAATGAAAAAGGAAAAGTTGGTCCTTGTTGGAGATCTAATTAGATGAGTAGGAAATGATTGTCAGACATAGAAAATTATTTTGGGGAAATTTGGAGAAAAGAGCAAAGCTAACAATAATGGCAAATACCAGTTGGATTTCTGCTCAGGATATGGATTGGTTATTACTAACACTATGTTCCAACATAAACATGGAGAGAAGAGGCTGGGAATAAGAAAAATATCATTGATTATGTTATTGTTGACAGTGATGCAGAACACTAGGTGTAGAGAGGGTTTGAAATTGGAAGTGATCACCATTTAGTCTTGAGCAGATAAAATTGAATTTCATATGAAAAGAGGAACATGTAAGAAAGTCTTAAAGAGAATAAAAGTTGAGCAGCTTTCAGATGTGAACTGTAGACTAAAATTTACAAACATTATTCAAGAAAAAATGAGTTTGCGAACAAGAACCAAACCTTGAAGATTCAGTGGCAAGTCCTGAAGAAAACACTGATTGATACAGCCAGAGAGGCATGTAGTGAGGTTGTCTGCAAGGATAGAAAAATCAGAGCTCCATGGGGGACGCAGGAAGTTAAAGAGGCAGTGAAGGAAAAGGAGAAAGCATATCAAAAGTTCCAAACAAATAAGTCAATTTGTGCTCTTAGAGAATACAGAGACAAATGTAAGAAAGTTGAACATTGTGTAAAACTAGCTAAACAAAAGTCATTGGAAGTTTTGCTAAGATCATAAAAAATAAATATCAAGGCGGAAAGATATTCTGGAGGTTGTTGAAAAATCTCAGAAATAGAAGAAAGAGTGCTGTAAAAGGAATTAAATGATAAAGGTGACATGAAAACAGGAGAAAAAGATATCCTTGAGGTATGGAGTAATTACTTTGAAAAATTGCTGAAAAACAAGCAGCGACAGCACAGTGTTAAAAAACACTCAACATGCATGCAAGCAAGAATACATACTTGAAGTAGAAAAAGCCATTGAAGGCCTAAATTGCGGAAAGGCAGCTGGAGTAGATGATATTCAACCAGAAATACTGATGTATTGAGCCTATGGTATAAATGTCGTAGTGGCTTCACTGCATAGTTCTGAAGGCCTGGACAGAGGGATGTATTTCAGATGATTGGAGTAGAGCTCTTGTAGTCCCCACATTTATTATTATCACGTGACACCTCCAGGGAGTCAAAGCCTCGTCAAGGGAGGGTTCCTACTCCACAGCTCTCAAATCTCCACCACTCAATCCACCAACTACAATGAAATGCAACTACTTTCATCATCTACACCAATGCCATCTACCGCTGACCACCATAACTAGTATTTCTACAGACAATCACAAAGATTCATGCCCACGCGGGATTCAAACCCACAGCCTTTTGTCTGTAGAGCAGATACGCTAACCACTCGGCAAACCAGGCCGGCAAAAAAAAAAAAATAAATAAATTTGGTATGAAGGCAAATATATAAAAAAGGGAAATAAAACTGAATGTGAGAATTACGGAGGTATTTCTCTATTGAATGATCTTGGTAAGATTTATGCACGTATACTTGAGAAGTAGTTCAGGTAGATTGCAGAGGGGGAAGCTTGGTGACTGGATTCAGGCCAAATAGAGTTGTAAGTGAGCAGTTAGAATTGAAGGAAGTACAGTAAGATGGTTTCATGTGAAACCCGGTGTCAGATACTCTGATACTTTATCCTCTCTGTTATTCATTATCTATATGGATCACGTTATGAAGGCATGTGGTATTAAACCTGATATCAAAATTGGAGATGTTAATCTCAGCTCTTTTCTTTATACAGATGATCTTATACTTTTATTAAATAAATCCAGTTCAAGTCTGCAAGATTCCTTGACTAAATTGAATAACTGTTGTAATAAATCATCATTATTATTTTTATCCTCATCATCATCAAATTCCTGACATGTATCCAAAGGGGTGTACATGATGTGATAGTACTACATAAAAAACTCGCATCATTATTAACTTCCTGTCTACAATTTTCCTCCAAATCAGTCTATTACCTGCCAAAACTACATTATCAGATCTTATATTTCTTTCTTCTGTAGGCACTATTTACTGTATCCATTCACCTATATCTTGCCAACCTTTGCAGAAAACACTTTTTTTGCTAATCTTTCCTCTCCCATTCTGCTTAAGTTACCATACCACCTGAGATTAGCTCGGCAAACACATTCTTTGATGTTAACAATGTACAGTTCTTTCCTGATATCCTAATTTTTAATATGATATTGGCATTGATGCATCTGTTCATGCCCCTAAGCTTTCTCAGGACTCATATCTGTGGTTAAGTGTTTTATTTCTAACCAAGCTCTCTTGATACATGAGTTAAAATTGGTTTGTACGCTGTCTTATATTCAGCTTATTTAGTGTTTTAACTAATTTCTGTCTTATTCCATATAAATTTATTCAGTTGACTTCCTACCATACTAGTTTTGTTGATTTTGTTGTCTATACCCATAATTAATTTATCATTTTCACTAAAAATCATGCCTAAATAACCGAAATGTTTTACTTGTTCTATAGGTTCTCTAAGGGGGTGCTTAAGGGTCAAAGCTGTATAACTGAGAGGAGACCTCCACATAGCCTTTAAAGGAATGCGGAGAACCGACCAGGGCTTCTGACCTAATGTCCAATCCTCGCCTTCTCGTGGTGCACCCTGTTGGGTATATACTTTGATACTGAACGAACGAGGATGGGCTGGCAATTTGGGATTTAGCCGACCAAATTGTATATTCTTATTGGTTAAACCAAAATAAAAAATGATGGTACAACATGACAAAATTTCATGCCGGCTGGGGCGTCGCCCGGTTAAACAAGGCCCCCGTTGTTTTCGCCAGGGAACCAGGGCGAACAGCGAAAAGTCAGCTACTGGAACAAATCTGAAAACAAACCCCAACTCAACATCACCAGAGTTAAAGATCGGTACTATCAACGTAAGAAGCCTGAATGGCAAAGAAATGGAGCTAGCTGAGGAATTAGATAAGTACCAGATCGACATAATAGGGGTGACTGAAACAAAAAAGACCAAAACTGGTGAGATCTTTCTGAGCAATAAATACAAAATGTTATATTCAGGCAATGACAATCAAGGAAAAGAAGGAGTAGCCATAGTATTCAACACAAAATACGAGGCTAATCTTCTTGAATGGCAGTCAGTCTCAAGTAGAGTAATGTGGGCAAATATGAGAATGGGGAACTGGACAATGAGACTTATTTGTGCCTATGGTCCCACAGAAGGTTCTACTAAGGTAGAAGTGGAGGAATTTTTTGAGGCTTTAGAAAAAGCAACTGACACAATGAAAAAGGAAAAGTTGGTCCTTGTTGGGGATCTAAATAGTAGAGTAGGAAATGATTGCGAGACATACAAAAATATTTTGGGAAAATTTGGAGAAAAGAGCAAAGCTAATAATAATGGCAAATATCTGTTGGATTTCTGCTCAGGACATGGACTGGTTATTACTAACACCATGTTCCAACATAAAAATGTGCACAAATTCACATGGAGAGAAGAGGCTAGGAATAAGAAAAGTCTCATTGACTATGTTATTGTTGATAGTGATGTTTTCTCCCTGGTGCAGGACACCAGAGTGTACAGAGGATTTGAAATTGGAAGTGATCACTATTTAGTCTTGAGCAGGATAAAATTGAATTTCATATTGAAAAGAATAACATGTAAGAAAGTTTTAAAGCGAATAAAAGTTGAGCAGCTCTCAGATGTGAACTGTAGACTAAAATACAGGAATATTATTGAAAAGAAAATGAAAGAGTTTGAGAACAGGAATCAAACCTTGGAGATTCAGTGGCAAACTCTGAAGGAAACATTGATTGATTCTGCCAGAGAGGCATGTGGTGAGGTTGTGTGCAAGGATAAAAAAATCAGAACTCCCTGGTGGACACAGGAAGTTAAAGAGACAGTGAAGGAAAAGAAGAAAGCATATCAAAAATTCCTGGCAAATAAGTCAGCTTTTACTCTTACAGAATACAGAGACAAATGTAAGAAAGCTAAACAGTGTGTAAAACTAGCTAAACAAAAGTCATGGGAGGACTTTGGCAAGAATATAGAAAATAAATATCAAGAAGGTGGCAAAATATTCTGGAGGTTGTTGAAGAAGCTTAGGAATGGAGGAAAGAGTGCTGTAAAAGGAATTAGAGATGATAAAGGTGAAATGAAAACAGGAGAAAAAGATATCCTTGAAGTATGGAGTAATTACTTTGAAAAACTGCTAAATTAAACAAGCAGTGATGACAGCACCGTGATAAAAAAACACTGACCAGGCATGCAGTCAGGAATACATATCCATACTTGAAGTAGAAAAAGCCATCAAAGGCTTGAAATGTGGAAAGGCAGCAGGAGTAGATGATATTCGATCAGAAATGCTGAAGTATGGTGGTATAAGAGTCTTACAGTGGCTGCACTGCATAGTTCAGAAAGCCTGGACGGAGGGACGAATTCCCGATGATTGGAGTAGATCTCTCATAGTACCCATATATAAAAAGGGAAATAAAACTGAATTGTGAGAATTACAGAGGTATTTCCCTACTGAGTGTTCCTGGCAAGATCTATGCAAGTATACTTGAGAAACGGTTGAGAAGAATTGTGGAAGAAAAGCTTGGTGAAGAACAAGCTGGATTCAGGCCAAATAGAGGCTGTCAGGATCAGATCTTCACTTTACGACAAATAGTCGAGAAAGCATGGGAATATAACAAAGATATGTATTTAAGTTTTGTCGATTTGGAAAAGGCATATGACAAGGTGCCAAGAGAGAAGCTATTCAATATGCTGCAGTTATATGGTGTCAATAGGGCATTATATCAAGCAATACTTAGTATTTATTTGAGTTGTGAGTCAGCAGTTAGAATTGAAGGAAGTACAGGAAGATGGTTTAATGTTAAATCTGGTGTGAGACAAGGATGTACATTATCCCCTCTGTTATTCATTATCTATATGGACCACATTATGAAGGAATGTGGTATTAAACCTGATATCAAAATTGGAGATGTTAATGTCAGCTCTTTGCTTTATGCGGATGATGTTATACTTCTAAATAAATCTGCTACAAGTCTGCAAGATTCTCTGACTAAATTGAATAGCTGTTGTAATAGATATGGTATGAAGGTCAGCAATAAAAAGACAAAGACAATGAAAATAGGCAGAATCATTGAAAATGTCAACTGTGTTGTGAATGGAGAACCTGTGGAACAAGTAAAACATTTCAGCTACTTAGGCACAATTTTTACTGAAGATGGTAAACTAAATATAGAAATAGACAACAGAATCAGCAAAGCTGGTATCGTGGGAAGTCAATTGAATAAATTCATATGGAATAAGAAAGAAATTAGTCGGAACACTAAATTAGCTGTATACAAGACAGTGTTCAAACCAATTTTAACTTATGGATCTGAGAGCTGGGTCAGAAGTAAAGCACTTGACCAAAGACTAGAGACCGCAGATATGAGAGTCCTGAGAAAGATTAGAGGCATGAACAGATGGCATCAATGGCAATATCATATTAAAAATGAGGATATTAGGAAAGAACTTGACATTGTCAGCATCCAGGAATGCGTTAGCAGAGCTAATCTCAGATGGTATGGTCACTTAAATAGAATGGGAGAGGAAAGATTAGCAAAACAAGTGTTCTCTGCCAGGTTGGCAGGAAAACGACCCAGAGGAAGACCAAGATATAGGTGGATTGATATGGTACAAAGTGCCTTAGACGATAGAAATATAAGATCTGATAATGTTGGAGTCTTGACAAGTAACAGACTGATTTGGAGGAAAATTGTAGATAGGAAGTTAGTAATGATGTAATTTTTTCATGTAGTACTGTCATATCCTGTACACCCGTTGAGGGTACATGGCAGGAATTTGATGATGATGATAGGTTCTCCATTGACAATGCAGTTGATACTTTCAACTTCTGCCTATTTTCATTGTCTTTGACTTGTTATTGTTGACCTTCATACCAAATTTATTACGATAGTTATTCAATTTAATATCTTATAACATCTGCATATAATAATGAGCTCAGATTAATGTCTCTAATTTTGATATCAGAGGTTTAATACCACTTTCCTTTATAATATGATCAATATAGATAAACAATAACAGATTGGATAATGTACATCCTTGTCTGACAACAGATTTCATATCAAACCATCTTCCTGTACTCAATTCAATTCTAACTGCTGACTTATAACTGAAAGACTAAGTATTGCTTGATATAATGCCCCATGACACCATATAACTGTAGTGTTTTGAATAGCTTTTCTCTTGGCACCTTGCATATGCCTTTTGAGTGTCTACAAAACTTAACTACAGATCTTTGTTATATTCCCACTATTTCTCAACTATTTGTCATAAAGTGAAAATCTGATCCTGGCAGCCTCTATTTGGCCTGAATCCAGCATATTCTTCACCAGGCTTCCCTTCTGCAATCCTTCTCAACTGCTTCTGAAGTATATGTGCATAAATCTTACCAGGATCACTCAGTAGAGAAATACCTCATTAATTCTCATATTCAGTTTTATTTCCCTTTTTTGTATATGGGGATGACAAGAGCTCTACTCTGATCATCTGAAATACATCTCTCTGCCCAGGCTTCGGAACTATACAGCGAAGCGATTTCAAGACTTTTTTACCATAGGCTCCATACTTCAGCATTTCTGGTCGAATAGCATCTACTCCAGCTGGCTTTCCGCATTTCAGGTTTTCAATGTTTTTTAGCAATTGTTTAAAGTGATAACTCCATACATCAAGGATATCTTTTTCTCCCTTTTTTTCATATCACCTTTATCATAATTTAATTCCTTTTACAGCACTTTTTCCTGTTTTTCTGAGGTTTTTATTATTAGTATCTGAGGAATGAAGGACTCATCGAGGGAGGCTGTAAATTACCCAACCCAGCTATCGTACCTTCGCTTAAATTAATTTATAGTAGATGCACTCAATACTCCTAAGGGCAAATTATTCCACTCATTCACTGCTCTGTGGGAGAAAAACCTAGCTCTTACCCCTTTCTTGACTGAGAACAACCTTAACTTCCGTTTTTCAACAACCTCCAGAATATCTTTCCACCTTTTTGATATTTATTTTCTACGTTCTTACCAAAAATTCCAATGACTTTTGTTTAGCTAGTTTTACACACTGTTTAGCTTTCTTACATTTGTCTCTGTATTCTCTAAGACCACAAGCTGACTTATTTGCCAGGAACTTTTGATTTGCCTTCTCCTTTTCCTTCACTGCTTGTTTAATTTCCTGTGTTCACCATGGGGTTTTTATTTTTCTATCCTTGCAGACAACCTCACTACTTGCCTCTGGCTGCATCAGTGTTTTCTTTGGGGCTTGCCACTGAATCTTGAAGGTTTGGTTCCTGTTCTCAACCTCTTTCATTTTTTTCTTGAATAATGTTAGTATATTTTAGTCTACAGTTCACATCTGAAAGCTGCTCAACTTTTATTCGCTTTAATAAAACTTTCTTACATGTTCTTCTTTTCAGTATGAAATTCAATTTTATCCTGCTCAAGACTAAATGGTGGTCACTTCCAATTTCAAATCTTCTGTACACTCTAGTGTCCTGCACCAGTGAGAAAATATAACTATCAACAATAACATAGTCAATGACATTTTCCTTATTCCTTGCTTCTTCTCTCCATGTGAATATGTGCACATTTTTATGTTGGAACATTATATTATTAATAACCAGTCTGTCCTGAGCAGAAATGCAACATGCAGTTGCCATTATTATTAGCTTTGCTCTTTTCTCCAAGTTTTCCCAAAATATTTCTGTAAGTTTGGCAATCATTTCCTACTATTTAGAACATTTCCTCTGCTATTTGGATCCTCAACAAGGACCAACTTTCAATTTTTCATTGTGTCAGTTGTTTTCTCTAAAGCCTCAAAAAATTCCTCCACTTCTACTTTTGTAGAACCTTTTGTCCAGTTCCTAATTCTGATATTGCCTGCTATTCAAGAAGATTAGCTTTGTATTTAGTGTTGAATACTATAGGTTCTTTCTTTTCCGTGATTGTTATTACCTGTAAGCCTGTGTAGCTCAGTGAATGTGGATATTTGCACACCACGGCACTTGACCGCATGAAGGAAGACTTCTTGGTTTCGAATCTAGTCGGCGACTAGAAGAAATTTTTCTGAGCCTTTTTTCGACCAGTTCCTGTGTTAGTCGATCTCTGGCATGGGCAAGTGGGTTTTTTCTCCCAAAAACTTGGGTTTTTCATCCCATAAACTGAAGAAAATCGACCGTAGAACCCACATTATTTCAGACATTAAATACGAGTGTATGGCGATGAGATGGCGGCACTTCTTGTGCAGTCTCTTCTATGCATGCTGCTTAATTAGTGATAGCCTTCGGCCAGCTATCTCTTATTGGCTACCAGTGGAGATTGAACTGCCCACTGGTAGTGAAAAAAGTTAGATAGGGCTAAACGGTCTCGCCTACTCCCTATATACTACGGGAATAAAAAGGCGTTAGCTGATATTTTTTTTAAAATTTATTATTATTTTTTTTTTTTATTACCTGTATATATAACATTTTGTATTTATTGCTAAGAAAGATCTCACTAGTTTTTGTCTTTTTGTTTGTCATCCCTATTATGTCGATCTGGTAGTTATCCAGTTCTTCTGCTAGCTCTCTTTCTTTGGCATTCACTTCTTATATTGATAGTACGAATCTTTAACTCTGCTGATATTGAGTTGGGGGTGTGTTTCAGGATTTGTTCCACTAGCTTGCTTTTTGCTGTTTGCCCTGGTTCCCTGGCAAAAACAATGGGGTGGGTTGTTTAGGTGGGTGATGCCCAGCCAGCATGTAATTTTGTCATGTTGTACCACCATTTTATGTTGTGGTTTAAGCCAAGAAGAATACATTTTGGTCTGCTAAACCCCAAATTGGCAGTCCAAGAGAAGGCGAGGATTGCCAAGCATGCGATATCGCGTGATGCGAGCTCTCACCTGGCGGCCGATCATGCGTTATCGCAATGGACGTCGCTATCAAGTAAAAAAAAAAAAAAAATTGCCCACAACACGAAATTCCAATTTTCAGCTTGGCAATGAACGTGTTAAATATGGAAATCAACAACAGAATCAATGCTGGTATGGCTGGAAGTCAATTGAAGAAATTTATATGGATTAAGAGAGAAATTATTGATAACACTAAATTAGCTGTATACATGACAATGTTCAAACTATTAACTTATGGATCTGAGAGCTGGGTTAGAAATAAAACACTTGACCAGAGACTGAAAGATTAGGGGCATGAACAGATGGTATCAGTGCCAACATCATATTAAAAACGAGGATATTAGGAATGAACAGTACGTTGTTAACATTCAGGATTGTGTTAGCAGAGGTAATCTCAGGTGGTATGGTCACTTAAACAGAATAGGAGAGGAAAGTTTAGCAAGACAAGTGTTTTCTGCCATGTTGGCAGGGAAAAGATCCAGACGAAGACCAAGATATAGGTGGTTTGATACAGTAAAAGTTGCCTTAGAAGAGAGAAATATAAAGATTTGATAATGTTGGGGTCTTAACTGATAAGAGATTGATTTGGAGAAAAATTTTTTGATAGCAAGTTAGTAATGATGTAGTTTTGCATGTAGTGCTGTCATAATATCCTGTATCCCTTGAGGGTACATGTCCGGAATTTGATTATGATGTTTCGACCATTTTATTAAGCTCATCATCTGGAGTATAAACACACATACACACACAAGCAAGCTACATTACAAGTCAGACAAGTATGCCAATGTGACATTAATTTAATCATCTATTATGTAAATCGTCTGACTTCTGGTGGGTGGGGGAACAACCTACAACTAAGCTATATCCTCTTTTTACATGGCCAAAGAATAAATTATATTATCTTTTATACTTTTAATACAGCAATAGTGTTTGTTATACAGTAAAACCTCGATATAACAGACTAATTTGGGCCAGCAGGGTGTCTGTTAAATCTGAAAGTCCGTTATTAATAAAGTTAATTTTTCCAAATGCATCGGCCGGCACGTATTAAAACTGCAGTAGAAAGTCACGCCATGTGACAAAAGAACCAATCACAGCACGATTGGTTCTTTAACGTAATAATCGTTCGCGGAACATGTTTTATGAGTGGTGACTTGTGTATGTTGGCTAAATTACTACAGTGTTTTTCCAACATATGTAATTATAAGCAAATGTTGGTTAAAAGCATTTTAAAATTAACAGGGTGGTAATTTTGCAGGTAGAATATGTGACATCCACCTTTAGATTTTTAAACCATTGTTGAGATTAGGGTGGATGGTTAAAATTTCACAGGACTCCTTAAATTTGCCTTCGTATTAAATGTGCAAGAGAACTGGCACTGCATACATGGCTTCAAGCACAAGTAGCAAATTTTAGACCAATTATTATCTACAGTGGTGGTTAATGTATTCCAAAAGTTAGACAAAATTAGGGAATGGGTGGATAGGAATATGTTACATAGGGAGGAAGCATGGCTTTGTAAAATGTACCATATTTACTCAAATATAACTTGCACTTTTTTTTTTCTCAGAATTAAAACTAAAAAAATCATAGGGCAAGAAATATGCAGGGATTTTTGGAAAAAGTTTTCACAAAAAACTGAAAATGGATATGACTTACCAAGGATCTCCTATTCGCTATCGCTGCTTCCAGAGCAGTTTCCTTGTGTGCAACGTCAAAGTCATCTACCCAGGTATGTCACGTAATAATAATATAGCATCATCTTCTTTCCCATTATTTCAAGCAAAAATTACCAGTAATTTACAAGACTTGAGATGCCTAATAAACAATCCTTCACGACTAATGAGAACTGAAAGCAGAGCACGAAACAAAATCAATGGTATGCCAGTAGGGAGAGAGCATCTTATGAAGATGTGCATATGATTGGTGCAGTATTAACAAACAATCGTGCTATCAAACGACAAAGGCAAGCCAACAGTTGTTGAGTTGAAATGCTAATTCTCATCAATTGAATTCCATAATATCTGAAACTGCCATAACAATATTTACTATATATTTATAATTAACACAATAGCTATTTGGATTATAAGACCATAGGTTTAATATATAAATGTACACATCTGTCGACTAGTTTCGCTAGCAAAACTGACTAGCTTTGTCAAGACTAAACAGTGAGGAAAACTACTAAATGCAAAAATGAAGGAAAGCAGTTACAGTTTACAACGAAATTGGAAGGCACCGCGTGACATGGTATGAGTGAAGTGATATACTTCAGTCATTATCATAGATACGCGTTACATAGTTTTGGGCGTATTGTAGTTCTGCTAAACTTAATGAGTTAATAAGATTCTTTCATATATCCTTTAATATTACTCCTTGGTTTCTATTAAGGTTGTTACCTGTTCATAGGACCACAGCAGCTTCTTTAAATACTCGACATCTGTAATCTTCCTCCATGTAAGGCATTGAGCTGTTATCCCGATCTATTGCATGGTTTGAAATTGAAAAGTGATGTGCCAAACCTGAGGTGTCCATTCTGTTATGATTAACATCTCCGACATGTTCCTTCTGTCTAATTTCTAAGCTTCTCGAAGTTTGGCTTATGTATGATAGTCCACATGTACAAGGTATGCTGTACACACCTGCATATTTGAAAAACGGTACACTGTCTTTAGGGGATCTTAAAAATTGTCTAGTGGTAGTGGTCTGTTTAAACACAACTCTGATGTTGTAAGATTTTAAAATTCTAGCTATTTCATTAGACACTGAACCAACATAGGGTATGACAATGGTTGATACATACTGAGTTGCTAAACGTTGTTGCTGGATGTTGTTTTTATAGAGCATTTTATTGATTAAGTTCAGAGGATACCCATTTTGAGAAAGAGCTTTGGAGATGTGGGAAAGTTCTGTACGTATGTCTTCTTCTGTGATTATGTTGTGGGCTCTGTTTCGTAGCATATGGATGATGCTGCATTTTTGTGTATGATGATGATTTGAAGAATAATGGAGATACTGTCCAGTATCAGTTGGTTTTCTATATATAGTAAGTTTAATATCATCATTCTTTAGTCTTTTGATAAGTATGTCCAAAAAAGGTAATCGATGATTGCTTTCTAGCTCTAAAGTAAATTTTATTTTGTCATGAAAAGAGTTGATTTTTTCTAAGAAGTCACGTAAGTTTTCTACTTTTGCACTCCAGATAATAAACACATCATCAACGTATCTCCACCAGACTGTTGGTATTGGAGTAATGTTAGCTAAAATCTCATTTTCCAATTTCTCCATGAACAAGTCCGCACATGGTGGTGACAGGGGGCTGCCCATTGCTAGTCCTTCTAATTGCTGATATATAATGTTGTTGACTTTAAAGAAGTTAGACTTAAGACAATGAGTGAAAAGTTGTGTGATATCGTTAAGGAAGAAATCTTTTATAATGTCTATGACTTCCTCAACTGGTACGTTTGTAAATAAGGATACAACATCAAGACTTGCCATAATATCTGTCTTGGAAAGCTTAATGTTAAGTTTATCTACGAAGTGTTGAGAGTTCCTTATGTAAGACTTTGATTGTCTGATTTTACCTTGTAATAGGTAGGCAAGGTGTTTGGTCAGTAGATATGTGGGGGAGAATGCTACTATAGAACGGAGTGGAGCATCATCTTTGTGTACTTTGGGTGCACCATAAAGGCGAGGTGTAATGGGATGCGAAGATTTTAGTTTTCTTTTTAACTCATGAGGCGAACCATTCATGTTGTGGATCAGAAGATTGGTTTCATTATGGTTATTCATGGTTGGATCTTTGTTTAATATTTTGTACGTGGACCGGTCAGATAGTAAACTATTCATCTTGGTAATATAATCTTCGGTGTTCAAGATGACCGTGAAGTTTCCTTTGTCTGCTTTGGTGACTATTATGTCCTTGTTTCTTCTTAAATTCCAAATTGCTTTTTTATCGGAAGGAGTAGTATTTTGTTTTGGTGGTTTAGCTGTCGAAAAGGATGATTGCACTTTGGAATCTTATATCATTAGCTATTGTCTCTGGGAGTGGATGAGGACCTTTCTCAATACCACACATGAAGACCATTTTTGGGATGTGGTTAGGAGCAATTGAAAAATTGAAACCCTTTTTAAGAATTTTGAATTCTTGTTTAGAAAGGTTGTGATCTGATAGAATGAAAATCACTTTATGTAAAAGAAAAAAAAGCAAAAAAAAATCTGTGATTCATAATTTCAGTATAGAAAGTCAATACATAATTTGCAGCACTGAGCAAGTCATACACTCCTGTGCTTTCTCCTTCTAAAGTAGGCCATATGCTATTTTATTTTTATTAGAGTTGGTCCTTGAACAGTGCAAGGGTTAGGGACACTAACCCTGCATGCAGTCAAAAATCCGCTTATAACTTTTGACTCTCCAAAAACTTAACTACTGTTGACTGGAAACCCTACTGTTAACATTTTGTGTGTTATATGTATTATATACTGTGTTCTTATAATAAAATAAAGAAAACAAAACGTTATTAATAAAATCATAAGGAAGAGAAAATACATTTATTGTACTGCACTGTATTTATTGATACCGTAAGTTTGTCATCTGTTTATAAGATGAATTGTCTGTCATTACCTACATCAATATTGTCTTATATGATACAAAGTACTGCAGATGTCATATGTTATACTAACACAAGATATCAAAAATAAAAAGATAATGTGAAAAAGAAATTCATATTTATTTACAGGTATAACGATTCATGTATTTATTGATAACGAAGAAGCAGCAATATGATTGCTTTGTGGTAGCCTAGTGTAATCGATAAGATTGCTTCACAGTATCCTACCTATACACTAATGAATGAATCATTATAAAATTTTTATTTTTTTATGCTAATTATTAAATTTAATTAATAACAGTTAATTTTATGCAGTAATGATTTAATACTGCATCCTTGTTTATATTTCTCTCGACTGCATAGTCACCATGTATGGTGTGCATAAGTTTTGATAAATTTTAATTTTTTATAATTGATTTGTGTATATTTTATAATGGTAAATGATAAAATAGACTATTATTTACATATATTTTATGCATTCACGACATAGCTAACCTTTTCTTAATTTTTTCGATATTTCTAGGCTATGTGGTTCGCCTGTATGTTTTTTCAAATTGTCACAAATCTCAAAAACATTTTCCAATATATTTAATTGAAAAAAAAAATCCATGTATAAGTGCACCCATGCAGTTCAAACCTGTGTTGTTCAAGGATCAACTGTATTTAATACCAGTTTTATTTTATTACCATATTTAAAATATTAATTGAATATATGAATTATTTGGAAATTTTGCTCATGTTTCTTTTACTGACTGTGTAAGGTCATAATGGCATCTAGGAATTTGCAAATATTACAATTGTATGATAATTTTTCTAACCAAAAAGGAGGTCTAATATTGTTAGTTCATACATTTTGGTCTTCTAAAGCCCTGACTTGTAATCAATTGAAATAAATATTCATTTTCCTCTGATTCTTTTTCCTATCATCTCGACATCAAACACTGGCTTTCTAACCTATCCTCTCATATGCTGTTGAAACGAGCATACCACATTAGAGTAGCTCTGCTCACATATTCTTGAATTCTAGCCTGAGTTGGATTTTGGTGGGCTAGACTGGTGCACTTGCTCCAGGTGGTGAAATTACAACATTTGTGGTTTCAAAAATGAAGTAACTGAAATTTTTGATAGGGTATGGTAGAAGTTGATCTCCTTCCTCAGAATTTCTGTTCCTCTCAATCAAAAACTGAAGTGCTTCTGTAGTGCAGTCGGATGAATGATGGGACAGTGTAGTCTTTGAGTGGAAAAAGATCTGAGTTCATTTCTCATCATGATGAATAATCTTCGTATGGACTTTTCTGAAACTAATTTAGCCAACTTCATACAGAGGCATCAGGCATTTCCATCCAGAAATGCATATTTTTCATCCTGCATGCAGGCAAATACAGAGAACACACAATTTCAAAGACCAAAATACCATTAACATTGTTAGATGGTGTGGTGTATGACAATATAGTCTTAAATAGCTGATAAATGATTTAACATGGATGGTAGATTATGTAGTATACCCTTGGAGGTGTCACATAATAAGTTATAAATTGTTTCAACTGTTTTGTATGCTGTTAGTTTACTGCTTTATGTTACTACTCTTGTTTAAAAATTTATTCACTTGCTTTCTACACCAAACTAGATTTGTTTCTGTTGTTTATTTCCATACTTAATTTGCTATCACAAAAAAATTGTCTAAATAACCGATTTTGTTGTTGTGTATGAAAACAGGCAGAAATATAGGCAGGTGTGTTTATCTGTCTTTTTTTTTTCCATTTCTTTTTATTGCTGATTTTTATATCAGATATGTTACATCCATCATTTAGTTTAATGTGATGACTTTTACTGGATTTATTTAAGCAGTTTAAAATTGTTTAAATAAATGCATTTTTAAAATTCATTTTATCCTTTTTTGTATGACTTCTATCTGCAAGAGGTTGTAAATGATCCTATAGTACAGTGGTGTCTATAATCTCGATTGTATAAAGAATTTTAAGTTAATTGCCGATGTGGATTTTATCAAATAATTACCTTTACCACACTTATTTTTAACAAATGGCTTCACTCCTATCTTCCCCTCCCCATGTTGAAATAATACTTCAAATCAGCAGTCCTTATCTACTTACTAAAGGACCAATTCCATTCTCTGTCACACTTCCTGAAGTGTAGAAAGTGCCCTGTGACTATAATATGATCTGCTATAGACAGGAGCTCTGCTAACCTGCACTTCAAAACACACAACGGTTACATCCTCTGCCATCCATACCAAGTTAATACTAGCAGACCATGAATTGGGTACCCCTTCGCACAATGGATTACATGTAAGAAAACTGTGATGTACGAAGTCATAAGTCAGAGAGACTATTTTTAGACTTAGCAATGAAAGCACTTACCTAGCCTCAACAAGTACTGCTGCATTAATTTACCTAAAATTTGGGAGATCGTTATTATCTAAGATAAACCCAATGCCAATAACTGTAAAACCTTCTATTTATTCAGTGTTAGAGAATGGTAAGTTAGGACTTGAAGTGTTTTTTGCTACCTATAGTCTGAAATGTTTCCTGCACTTATATCGTGTGGCAATGGTACGCTGTATTCATGTACTCTGAAGATGCTGATTTAAAATCCATTGTAAGCCAGTTGAATATTATGTTAAATATTATGTTCATTATTTGTATTGTTTTTCTGTTTAAGACTGATAAAATATTCATAAATAACTTCCAACACTAAGCCTGTCTACAAGGTATTTATGCAAATGCTTGATCTGAAGGAATACATTTTGCCATTCTTGTTAACAAATGTAATCTAAAGATAATTATATGTACAGGTTTCCTTCATGGAACTCAAAACTAAATTGCTTTTAAAAGTATATTTTAATTAAATACTTTTGTTAAGCACCTTTAATATAAATCTACTTTGTAAGTTATTTTTTTTAAATTGTCATTATTCATTTTGATGACACTAGGTAAGAGTTGATCATCGGCATGCCTGTCTTCATTTTGGATCTGAACTTAGTGTCTCACAGCGTGAAGAAGTGATTGAGGGGCCTCATTTACAAAGTATGCCGAGCGAACAAATTAGAAATCAACTAGTAATGCTACATTCAGTGCTGAACAAAGCTGTATCACTTATTCAGCCGGAGAAAGTAAAGGTATTGACAAAATATTTATATTCATTGTGTGTGTGTCATAAAAGTAGAATAGTAGCACAATGCTTTTCTTGTCTGTCTTCCTTCATCTCATGGCACTTGACAATTTCAGCTTGAACTTGAAATTATGCAGACTCCAAAGTTATTTATTGTTCTAATACAGAATTTGTTTCATTTACACAGAAATAAAGCTTTTCTGGATGTCTAAGCTTGATATAAAAATGCATTTTATATTTCATTTCTTCCAAATAGATTAATAAAGTAGTTTAGAAATTAGCAAAACATAAAACCTTCATTAGCTCAAAATATTTATGAACGATGATGATAATATTAATAGTGAAACAGATTTATGCATTTTTCTCTCATTGTTAACATTTTCATATAGTGAGATGTACTTAAGTTTATGTTATTACTAGATTCCTGTCAACAATTTTTTCCAGATTAATTCATTTCTAAAGTGTCAGCCCACTTAGACTTTGGTCTTCCTCTGAGTCTTTTTCATACCATCGTGATATCAAACTTGTTTTTATTATTATTATTATTCCGGGCAACTCCAAGGAGTCGACAGACTCATCGAGGGAGGCCCTAACATCATGTCAAGAACAACTATTCGACATTCACACAGTATCTATCATACCTTGCCTTGAACACATTCATGGTTGTAGCACCCACAACAGATTCTGGCAGCTTATTCCACTCATTCACCACTCTCCAAGTAAAAAACCTAGCTCTAACACCCTTGTCAACCACATTCTTGCCCAGCTTCCATGCATGGCCCCTAGTCCTCCCATCACCAGTCCTATTTTCAAAAATATCTTCTCAATCATATCGCCCCTTTTCCGCCTATCGACCAATTTCTGCAACCCACAAATCTTCAACCAATTCTCATAATGTTCATTCCACAGACCTGCTATCATCTTGGTCACTCATCTCTGGATCCTCTCCACTTCCTCCCTATCACGAAGAAACCCTGGTGCCCATAACTGTGCACAGTAGTCCAGATGGGGTCTTATCAAGGCTTGATACAGAGGAACAACAACTTGTTTGTCTCTGCATGTTAAAGTATTTTTCAGAAGCCAAGTGATTTGATGAGCTGATTTAGCCACTTTTGCAATGTGCCCTCTAAACTTCAATTCCATATCCACCAACACTCTCCAGGAAATTGAGGCCAAATCCCTGGCCTCATCAATCTCCTGGAGTATGGTTCCACCAATGTGATATACTGCTGCTATTCTTTTCACCCCAAAGTGCATAACCTTACACTTTGCCACATTAAATTGACATCCATTTTTCCTAGCTCAGTCCTCCAAACTATCCAAATCATCCTGTAAAATTTTGACATCCTGTGTACTCACAATTGCTCTACCCAACTTTGCATCATCAGCAAACAAGTGGACACTTCCTCTCAGATCCTTTCCTATATCATTGATGAACAAATTGAAAAGCAGTGGTCCAAGAACAGAGCCCTGCGGCACACCACTAGTCACAAGCTGTCTTTTAGACTCAACTCCTGAATAAACCACTCTCTGGTATCTCTCCATCAACCACCCTCTTATCCATCTCACCAACCCTATATCCATCCCCATCTGCTCCAGTTTACTGATTAGGGTTCCGTGTGGTATCCTGTCAAAGGCCTTGCCAAGGTCTTTGACAGGATACCACATGGAACCCTAATTTCAGTAGAATCACTGTAAACCCATTACCCTTATCCAGCTCAGCCGTCACTGTGTTATAAAATGTGAGCAAGTTACTGAGGCATGATCTACCCTTCACAAAACCATGTTGTCCCCCATACAATATTCCATTTTCATCTATCCAATCCTGTATTCTTTTCTTGACTAATTTCTCTAAGACCTTGACAATCATTCCTGATATGCTAATCAGTTGGTAATTTTCAACAACAGTCTTGGTACCACCTTTATGCAGTGGAACTATTTTCCCCTCTTTCCACCCCATCGGGACTAACCCAGACCCGAGACTCAAATTAAACAAAATGGTCAAGGGTACTGACAATTCTTTAGCCGCTTCTCGTACGACACGAGCTGGTATACCATCCAATCCCACAGATGTATTGACATTGAGGTTATGCAATAGACAACTCGCCTCCACTTCATTCACCACAATTCCAGTATAATGTACTGGTTCATTCGTTTCTGCAATGTCACCACCCGGATGATATATTCTTGCAAAGTGCTCACTCAGTAACTCAACTATATCCACTGATTCAGTTACCTCCCTACCATCGGCATTCTTTAAAATCATTCTGCCATATACATTTTTCCTTTTACTTGCAACATATCGAAAAAACTGTTTAGGATTCTCTTTAGCCTGCATGGCCAGTGTTCTTTCATAATCCTTTTTTGCTTTTCTTACCACACTCGTTACCCTTCTGGCCTGCGCTTTATACCATTCATGTGCCTGCCGGTCACCTTTCTCCTTAAATTCCCTCCATAGTTGTTTCTTTTTTTGCAGCTCAAGCTTAATGGTGTTATTCATCCATTTAACCCTTACTTGATTTATTATTCGGACTCTAGGTATACAGTGAGTCATTGCTTCATGCAAACACTTCTTAACTGCCTCCCATGCACTATCAACTTCTAGTCCATGCAGTTATACATGCCATGCCACTGAACCAATCAAACTCCTAAGCTTGTCATACTTTCCAGCCCGATAATGCCACATGTACCCTGTCTTAATTGTAAATTCCACACCTTTAGCCACCTCCCAGGTCAAGATCTATGATCACTGTTACCAATTGGTGGCAGTGTGGTCATATTTGTTACAGCCAAATCCTCAGATTTTATTACTAGGTCAAGCACTCTCTGACCCCTTGTATTTTCCATTACATGCTGTCGCAGATAGTTATCACTTAATAACCACATAAAATCCAATTCCTTCTTCCCGTGTGTCCTCTCCTCACTCCAATCAATGCGACCATAGTTGAAATCTCCCATAATAATTTCCCTCCTTCCACTCATTTCTTCTATTTGTTTGTGCATACTGTCACCACCATCTTTTCCATCACGTGGTCTATAGCAGCACCCAATTGTATATTTTGTTCTGCTAGCCACAATCTCACACCAAATGGCCTCAAATGTGCTCTTTTCTCTATCTTGCAATTCAACTTCTATTCTCCTTGGCTGTAGCTCATCAGCTATCATCAACAATACTACTAAAATACTCCTAAGTTTTACTAACCTTTCCTCTACCATTCTGTTTAAGCGACTATACCAACTTAAATAGTTATTCTAATCCATTCTTGAATGCTAATTGTGCCAGGTTGCTTTCTGATATCTTCATTTTTAATTTGATTCTGCTGTTAATGCCATCTGTGCATGCTTAATTTTTCTTAGAACTCTCATATCTGTAATCTTTCTAGTTTAACTATTTTATTTTTAACTTGCAGATCCTAAGATTGGTTTGAGCAATGTCCTGTATAATGTTACCTTAATGTTTCGGCCAACTTATTTCTTATTCCATATAAATTTATTCAGCTGCCTCACAATAACTTTGCTTATTCCATTATTTGTTTCTTTATTTAATTTACTATCTTGATTAAAAATTGAACAAAGAGTTGAAACATTTTACTTGTATGAGATATTTTCCTTTTGGATTTATTAGTAGACCTAGTTATAAATAAATATACAGTTGTCAACAAGTTTCGCCAGCTATTTCTGTCTGGCTTTTTCAGGACAAGAAAATAGGTACACTAACGTTTACTGGTAAAAAAGAAGAATGGAGTAACAACAGTTAAATTAATTAAAATTGAAAATTATGTGTAACATCAAGAGCATGGAGCGTGGAGTCTTAGTCATTGTTTGTTCATTGCGTTTTATAGTTTTCCATGAAATTAAATTCTGCTAAGCTTAGTGAATTTATTAATTTCACGGAAAACTATAAAACGCGATCAACAAACAATGACTAAGACTCCATGCTCTTGTTACACGTCATTTTCAATTTAATTAATTTAACTGTTGTTACTCTATTCTTCTTTTTTACCAGTAAACGTTAGTGTACCTATTTTCTTGTCCTGAAGAAGCCAGACAGAATTAGTTGGTGAAACTTGTCGACAACTGTATAATTATGAATAACTATGGTCTACTAATAAATCCAAAAGGAAAATATCTCATACTTAGTGTTAAGTGACCAAATATAAAAAGTTACATTTTACTTGTTTTTGTAGGTTCTCCATCAAGAATACAGTTGAGGGTTTCATGTTCCTGACTGTCTTCACAGACAGTTTTTGTGTTTTTTTTATTGCTGATTTTCATACTGATTTTGTTACAGCAGTTTTTCAATTTAAATAAAGGATCTTGTACTGGATTTATTTAGAAGTATAACATTTCTATAAAGGAAATTGCTGGGGTAAATCTCTGATTTTGATATCATGTGTATTGCAACTTTCCTTCATTATATAATCCACATAGAAGATGAAAAATGGTGGAGATAGCATGCACACTTGTCTTATGCCATTTTTACATCAAATGCGTTTCCTTTACATCCTTTTGTTCTAACTGTTGAGTTACAACTTAAGCATTTGCTACATTTGCATGCCTTACTGGCTGAGTAATAAATGTATCTGCCATACAACTGGCCAGATGTAGATTAGAATCCTGCTGTGGTGATGGATGTTTGCTATTGTGCCTGGGTGGTAGATGAATTACATCATTTCGTGCAAAACTGTGATCCTTAGTGGAGGCATGGAACATTCTATCTTTGTCCTCTGCAGAATTGTTTCTGGATTAGGCAAAAAATAAAAAAATCAAATAAATTATAAGAATTAATAAAAAAAAAGTAGAGAAAGAAATCCATGGTATATTAGTAGTTTGGTTGTTGGGAGTGACATAAATGTATGTACAGGGCTCTAGAAATCTATTTGCCACATGCGAGTCATCAGAGGCAAGTGAATTTTCAGTTTCATTCTAAATGCATTCGATTTTTCCCCCCACATAAATTACACCCCCCACCCCATTTTAAAACAGTTCATTTCACTACAAAGTTATTTGATCACAAGTGGCTGCTAAAGAATTGCAAAAAACACTTGCTATTTTAGTTGCCTATCTACTCTAAAAGTCATGACATAAACAAGTAACTTTCGGTTTTTTGTCCTTTTATCTCCTTTGAGGTTAAGGTTTATTTTTCTTTCTATATAAAAGATGTTTTTTTTTTTCTTTCTTGTAATTAAAAACCCAACCTACTGTATCCTCTTTTTCTCAACAATTGCAGTCGTTCTGTCATTGTCATAACATAAGAGTTAACTTTTTAAATGTTTTACTTTATGTATGAAAGGCTTTATAAATATCTGCTATCAAGTTCCAAAAAATTCCCTCATTTCTCTCACAGCAATATTATAGTGTTCTATTGTACAGAAATAGTGGATATTATTGATTGAATGTTATTTCAAATCTGAATACAGTAAACCCTTGCCGAATGCGGGGGTTACATCATTAATACATTGCACGCACGGCAAAATTGCATTCCGCAAAGTTAACTTTCTATGGAAAAAAATGTGTTAGGTTTAGTTAAAATTAAGAAAGTATGTATGTATAATTTAAACTAACCTAAATATTGTTGTAATTAAAAGGGAAAAATGAAACAAATGTTAATTGAAAGGATTTTGATTACTGCTTAATAAGTAGGTACATGATGCAATTATTTTTTTAAAAAAACTAGTGATTTTTGCTTGGGTCAATGACTGATGCAACTCTTTAAAAGTTTTGTGCTAATGAGCGCAGAGTTTTTCAATGCCTTTCATAAAGTGTCCTCTTCTTTCTTCATTTGGGTCAATCTCCATTGCAAAATCAGACAGTTCCTGTGCCTTTTTTAACAATTTGTTTAACTTCTTGTAAGTTAAAGATGCTTTATCTTCTTCACTGTCGGCTGGTGTTACAAGTTCATCCAATTCTTCAATTGTCATTTCTCGATTAATTCTTTGACTTCTCCTTCTTCCATATCTGAAAATCCTTCGCCGCTAATTGCTTTTGCAATTTGTATGATTTCTTTGGCTTCATTTTCAATCGATGGAAATCCTTCAAAATTGTTGACAACTTCTGACCAGAGCTGATGCCAGCAAGCATTCAATGTCAATGAATTCACTTGTTCCCATGTGAGTTTAATAATTTCTATGCAGTGGCTTATGTTGAATCGCTTCCAAAACGCCATTAGCCTGTCGTGCTTTCCTTCGTCTAGTGCTTTATTTGCAGAGGTGTAAACATGCCTGACATAATTGGCTTTGAATGTTTTTATGATCCCTTGATCCATTGGTTGGATTAAGGAAGTGGTGTTAGGTGGGAGGAATAAAACCTCTACATTTGGATGCAATGTTGTGTGGGCTTCAGCATCGTGTCCTGGAGCATTATCGAGAATTAGGAGAACTTTAAAGCACAGGTTTTGCTGTTCTAAGTAATATTTGATTTCTTCTTTAACGAATTAATTTTCAAACCAGTTATTAAAGAGGGCTTTTGTTAACCAAGCTTTTCTATTCCACTTTCCACAATGGACAACTGCTCAAAAGTTTTTCCCTGCAATGCACGAGCCGTTTGTTTTAGATCGATAAATGAGCAGAGGCTTGCACTTGAAGTCACCTGATGCATTTCCACAAAAAAGCAAAGTGAGTCTATCCTTAAAAGCTTTAAAATCCGTGGCAACCTTTTGTGTCTTTGTTATGTAGGTTCGTTGTCCCATTCGCTTATAAAATAGGCCCGTGTCATCCGCATTGAAAACTTGTTGTGGAATGTAACCCTTCTCTTCAATGAATTTCAAAAATTGGGGTTTGAATTTCTCTGCTGCTTCTTTATCTGCATAGCCAGCTTCTCCCTGAAGCTTCACATTGTGCAAATTAAAACAACTCTTAAGTTTTCAAGCCAACCCTTGCTTGCTTGAAAGTCAATTTTCTCTGACGATTGGCCATCTTTATTTAAAATGAAAGAAAACAAATCTAAAGCTTTGTTTCAAATAGCAACATCATCCACAACTTTTTCGTTTATTTGATTGTCAATCCAAGCTATTAATATTTTTTCCATCTTTTTCTAATTGCGGAATTCTTCTTGAAACTTAAGCAACCTTTGGCGAAGTATCGTCTAAAGCTTTGACACTAGACCGAATCTTTTCTTCATTCTCCAGTATTGTTCTTATGCTTGATTCGTTTATAGCTAGTTGCAAGCAATGAAACACCTGTACCATTTTTCAACTTATCTAAAATTTCAATTTTCTGAGATTATGTGAAAACTTTGCATCTTTTTGCTACTTTATCATCTTCATTCCTCCTCTTTGATGTCATATTGAATTTTTGAAATTAAAAGAAATACAAATGCAAAAGGAGAAGAGGATAAACACTGATAAATACGTGATTATTACAGCTCTGCTAATGTGAGTGAAATGATCGCAACTCGGCCTGGGTCACTCAGCTAGCGGGTAGTGCCAAGCAGGGTTGCCGGCTGACGCTCTGCTGCCTACCATGTATGAATGAAATTCTAGTGTTGGACAAATTAAATGGAAACAATTAAGATAACAGGTATGTGCAAAATCACGTTCTTCCAATCCCTGCTCGGCAAGGGTTTACTGTATGTGTTAAAACTTTGAAAGGTTTGAAATTTTGACCAGATGTTATGAGAATACAATCCTTGGCATCAGAGTTGCCCCTGCTTGCACTTCTTAAAGACACGAGTGCTGGCCTGTGACTGTATGTTTGCCTTTTATCTGAACACAAAAACTCAACAGCATCATTCCGAACTTCCCGACGGAAAACTGAAAATCACCATTAGAGGACATCAAGAAACTAGCCGAAGAATGCAAAATTGATCCCGAGAATATCGTCAGGTGCCATTGTTTTGGGCCTATAAATAAAAGGTAGGACGGTACGAACTTTTCATGCCATCCTTTCGCCTAGTAAAATTGACTTGCGACATGCCGACAAGCACATCAAAAATAATAACAGCGATCGACAACAAGTTCAAAATTTCCTGCCCCCAATTGCACATACATGCACAACCAGACTTATTATTTTCACAAAGAGAACGAAGACGCCAGCTTCGAAGACATCTTGAAGAAAAACGTCAAAATGGTGACAACAGTTGGACCATCAACTACAGACAAGATAAACTGGTGAAAAAACCAAGTTATGCCACTGGCAGCCACCATGGAGACCAGCAGGCAGGCAACGCATAGGAAATGTACAAGACCCATGCAGTCCAACAAACGTCCCACAAAACCCTACACATCCACTTCACCAACATCTGTGACCTAAACTCCAACCTGAATAGTGTCCACTACCACCTGCAGTCTACCAAACCCCACCTACTCTTCCTGGCAGAAACCGACATCTCACCTCCCCCCAGTACCACATATCTCAACCTCCCAAACTACTCACTCTTCAACAACTTTTGCCCCAAGGGTGGTCTGCACATACATCCGCTCAGACATACCTTGCCAGAGAGCACTTAACCTAGAATCACCCAACTTTGACCTTCTTTGGTTGAAAATACCCCTTCCCCACTCAGTTCAATTCTGCCTCTATTGCTCCCCCAATGCAATCAACCAACCACCCTGAGCTCTTTAATTTCCTCTTCTTAAAAGTCGACTTTCTCCTATCCCAACAGCGAAATCATCCTTCTAGGAGATTTTAACATCCACAACACTAGCTGGCTTTCCTCCTCCAGTTGTACAGATCTTGCAGGCAGAGATGCAGAAACATTTGCCATCACCAACAACCTTACACAACTTGTCCAAATGCCAATCAGAATACCAGATAACCCAAACCACACTCCCCAAACACCTTAGATCTCTTCCTCACCAATGACCCCTCCAAATACACATTGAAAGTAGTGAGGCCCCCCCCCCCCCCGGCAATTCTGACCACAACCTAGTGCTCACCTCTTCCCCCATGCAACAACGTTTACACAGACACTCCCATACAAGAGCAGTTTGGCACTATAACAAGTGGGACAGCCTCCGCAACTTCTATGCTGCATTCCCATGGTTGGACTATTGCTTCTGGCCTTCCAACCCAAACATATGCACCAAGCTTATTACCAAAGTAATCCTCACTGGCATACGGAATGTACGTATTCGAAGGATGAATACGTACATTCCACACAGCACTCTGAACTGCCATTCCTGAATGAAACTCTGGTTCTCCAAAAGATGTGGCAAGGCTGTAGAGATGAATCAACAGACATACCACAACTGGCTGAAATCAAGAACCTCATCCTCCCTCAAAGCTTACACCGAAGCCCGTAATAGATGCAAAAAAAAAAAAAAAATCAACGCTTCCAAAACAGAGTTCGAAAGAGCAAAAAGCAGGAAACTAGCAGACTGTCCAAACGGCAGCCAAGCCTTTTGGTCTTATGGTCACCCACAGAAAAAGCCAATCTTCTGGCCTTATACTTTGCTTCAAATGCATGCATAACTGACGATGATTCCAGACATCCAACATACAATGCCCACTATATCCTTTTGCCAGGATGAAATCAGAAAAATACTGTCCCAATTAGACACAAAAAAGTCTTCTGGCCCCGATGGCATTTCCCCAATTGTTCTGAAAAATTGTGCTCTAGAACTGACCCCTATCCTATGTCACCTATATATACTCTCCTACTCCACTGGAATCTATCCCACAAACTGGAAATTGGCCTATATTCAGCCCATTCCCAAGAAGGGAGATAAGTCACTGCCATCCAATTACTGCCCTATCTTGCTTACCTCAGTCCTGTCAAAGGTAATGGGAAAAAAATCATCAATTTCCACCTCCTACACTATCTTGAAGACACTCACCAAATAACTTACTGCCACTATGGATTCTGCTACTGCTGATCAACAGGAGATCTACTCACATACATCACCCATCTCTGGACAAATGCTATGGAGAGGTTTGGCGAATCTCAATTGTGGCACTAGATATCTCCAAAGCCTTTGAAGTCTGGCACAAAGGCCTACTAGGCAAACTGCCATCATTCATTCTGACCCAGGACTTCTGTAGGTGGATTGCCAGTTTTCTGTCTGGACGCACACTGTGTGTGATGGTGGATGGCTCCCTATCCTCTCACCACTCAATTAATGCTGGGGTCCAACAAGGTTCTGTCTTCTCACCAATTCCTGTTCCTGCTGTACATCAACGACCTACTGCAATTGACCCAACGAATACAATTTAAAGTCATTCAAATCAAATGTAAATAAATTCCTCCTTTCCCAACCCACCACCCCCATACACGGTACTAATGTACTATAGGCCCAACATTAAAAATATTTAAAAAATAAGAGAAAAGTGCAAAAAAACTTTGAACCTCCTTCACACTCTATCCTCTACTGAGTGGGGTGCTGATCGAGCTTCATTGCCCCATCTTTATCGTGCACTTATACGTTCAAAGCTGGATTATGGGTCCCAAGTGTTCTGCAAGACAGAGTAACCTACAATGATTGGATTCCATCCATCATCAGGGTATACAGATAGCTACTGGTGCCTTTCACAGATTATCCACTCAGAGTCTTTATGTTGAAGCAAATGAACCAGCTCTATCACTTCGATGGAAACAGTTATCCCTTAATTATGCCCTAAAAATAACATCTCTTCCAGATCATCCTACATGGGTCAGTATCTTCTCTCTGCATTGGGAAGCTCAATATCACACAAGTGGAACTGTTATACATCCTTTTGGTATGCGTGTTACAGAAACTGTGCAAGCTGTTGGTATAAATGTTGACAACATTAGCTGCACTAAACATAATAGCATCCCTCCATGACAGGTTTGCACACCATCCTGCAACCTCTCACTTTGTCAGCTATAGAAATCTTACACTCCATCATTCATCTACCTGCAGTTGTTTAATGTACATAGAGCAGCACACACTGATTTCTTACCCATCTATACTGATGGTTCAAGAACTAATACCTCTGTTGACTGTGCTGCTGTGTTTCCTGACATTATCTCAAATCAGATCCCACCAGACTGCAGTAATTATACAGCAGAGTTACATGCCATTCAGCTTGCACTAGTGGATGTAAAAGAAAACTGCTACCAAAAATGTATAATTTACACAGACTCATTGAGCTCTTTACAGGCTATTTCCTCTCCTATGTATAATCCACATCCAGTACTTTATGAGGTGCTATACCTGTTTCACAAAATGAAAATTGTTAATTTTGATGTTCAGTTTTGCTGGATTCCTAGCCACATCGGAATTAAGGGAAATGAAGCTGCAGATACAGCTGCTAAATCACCTCATACCTTCTCCACATACTGTTTGACAGTTCTATATATAGACAGCTTATAAGATCAAAGCTAATTGCTCAATGGGAGTCAACATGGCAGGAAACATTGACAAACAAATTACGACATTAAACCTGAAAATAAGTACTTAGTACTTAATTTCAGGTAAGAATGTACTTTGTACATTCTAGTCAGTGTACAAAGAGAAGGGAGGAAGTTGTTCTTGCTAGTCTCTGCATAGGTCATAGTCACCTTACACATTCATATTTACTGAGAGCTGATGATCCTCTCATGTGTGAAAAATACAATACCATCTCACTACTTATCATATTCTGGTAGAGTGTCAACAAATTACATGAGAGAGGAATGAAATTTTCATCTATCTAACCAAGCCATATACACTCTGGGAAATGCTAGCAGACTCAGGCAGATTGCATGATGATTTTAATTTTTTAGAAAGAATTAATTTGTACAAACACATTTAACCATAACTTTTTTGCTTAGCTTAACTTTTATACATACATATTATTCATTAGGTTTAATCCGACCAATTATGAATTACCATAGGCCTTGATCTTGTGTATTTGTATCATGCTGCTGTAATTTTGTTAATATGTAAATATCACAATGCTAAACTTAATTTTTATACATATATGTTGTATAATAATTCCTTTCTGACTCTGTATTAGTATAATAACATTTGTTATAATCTTACTGTATGTATGATTATTAATTAACTTAAGGAATTCACAGCATACACTAGAATATAAATTAATATATGGACTCCCAAAAATACATAAAGAAAATGTGCCATTATATCCCAAATTGGATGGCATTGTTTCCCCCCCCCCCCCCATACAAATTAGCTAAACATTTGGCCAAAGCACTCACACACTATACTGGCAACACACCATCAAATAAAAAACTCAGCCCACTTCAAAGCCAGCATAGAAAAACTTACACTCCAACATACTGACATAATGGTCAGTTTTGACGTATCCTCTTTATTACAAATGTCCCACTCAAGGATACCTTAGAGCTAATCCAAGCTAAATTTCCTCCTGATATCTCAGCCCTATTTTAGTTCACAATGAACTCGGGCTATTTCGTTTGGCAGGGAAAATTCTACAAAGAAATAGAGGGGACAGCCATGGGTTCACCACTCTCCCCACCCTTTGCCAGCTTCTTTGAGAGCCTTAAAACTCTGCCTCACAGAAACCAACCATATGGCTTCACTACGTTGATGATGTGTTCGATATTTGGCCACGTAGCTCTGATACACTCCTTAACACACTTAAACAACAAACACCCCAGAATCAAGTTCACCCTGGAAAAAGTGGAAAACAACAGCCTCCCTTTCCTGGACACTAGTCACCTGCCAGCCTGATGGAACCTTGGTTTTCTCGGTATATTGAAAACCCACCCATACAGGCAGATACATTCACCAACAATTCCCCTCCCCCACAACAGTATGGAGTTATCAAATGACAATGCCCTAACCTATGAACTTATATCACATCCTCAACACTTTTTCAGCCCCCCCCCCCCCCATTCAAAAAATATTGAAACCAGTAAACCACAACTCTCCTCCCCTTCCCAACAAGGATTACTCTAAATCCCTCTGAGATCCATCCTACATCCGAGGCACCTCAGAAAAAATTACCAAAATCTTTAAAAAACTTGACTTGACCACTTCCTATAATTACAGACCATATAGAAAATTGGCATCCCTTATCCACTCCAACAAAGACTAACCGCTTCCCCTAGACCTACCTGGTGTATACCAGGTCCCTTGCAGCTGTAAGCTGTCCTACTTTGACCAAACAGGCTGGACAGCGAATATCAGAATTTCAGAACACAAGGACTACATCCGTTTTCACCAGTATAGCCACTCTGGTCTTGCAGACCATGCTCTGGATACACGCCACAGAATACGGTGAAGAAAGCCACGATAATACACCATAGCAAGTTCAAATTTGAAAGACTTTTCATGGAATCAGCCTCAGCCCTAAGAAACATGCCAAACGCCAAACCTCAACAGATTTGGTTGCATGAGACTGCGCCAAATTTGGGAGATGTACATCAGGAGACCTTCAGCCCAACGGTCAAGATTACCTACGTAGCCGGCTAGAGGGGACACCATCAGACTTTTAGGAGAAACAATAGCTTCCTTGCTTTGTCCTCATTTACTTTATGTAGTGCCTGCATGCACGTGTCTTTATTTTAAGTTCCTTTGAAAATGGCAACGTGACGTTGCCGAAATATTGGAAATACATATTAAAGTTTAATTTAATTTATATTCTAGTGTACGTAGTAAATTCCTTAAGTTAATTAATAATCATGTATAACCAACATATACGCCTTCCTACAAAACTTACTATATGTAAGTACTGCTTTCCTTGACTTGCTTTGTATATGTTAACCTTTACTGTTATCTATTTATGTACTGTTGAAACCTCTGCAGTATTTTTGTTCATACGTAGATACTGCATTGTTTAACTTAAATTTTGTATATGCGTTTTATTTACTAGTTTATTTTTCGACTAATCATGTATTATTGTAGGACATCTTGTCTATTTGTGTACCTTCTAGTAATTCTGTTTATATGATTGCTAAATTCTGTTTATACTGCATTGCTAAATTTAATTTTCATCCATGCATATTGTATAATAATCCCTTTTTGCCCATTTTTTTACTGCTGTAAAAGCAGCTATTTTGTGTATTAATTATTTTTGTACTACCGTAATAACCTCTGACCTTGTGTGTTGCTGTGCCCTCTGCAGAAGTTCTGTTTATCTGTAGATGCTGCTTTGTGGAACTAGATTTTTTTTTTACAGACATATTGCTTACAATTTTCTGTAATGGCACAGTATGACCTGTGTTGTCTTTGTGCCAAATAAACTATAAACCAACTAAACGAACCATGCTCCACCTCAACGGCTCAAAAATTTTGATGCCCCTCCCTCTATAATAATAGTCGCCCAAATTACCAAAATCAGTATACTTTTTCACGTTCTGAAAAAGTATAATATAAATAGGTACTTTAAATAAAAAGGAACATAGGTAAAACTGTTTTTAATTTGACTTTCTTCGATGAATATAAATTTTATATTATACTTTGTGTATTATAAAACATAAATCGAAATGCATTTGGGAAAATAAAATCCAAGTTAATGTGATCCTTGAGCTTGATGTCTGCTGCAAAGACTTTTTATTTGAGGTACTAATTTTGTCAATTTCAATCTCAGATCCCCACAGTTTGTGATATTCAGATGATTTCTTTTTGTCAGTAACAAGTCATTTACAGCACTAAAGCCACATTCAACTAAATATGACAACGGGAAGGATAATAGTAATTTTTTTGCAAAACCAGTTGCATTTTGGTATTTTATTTCTGTCTCTTCTCAAAGCCATACCATTGTTCCTTTTATGTTGAATAAAGTTCTAATATACTCATCATTTTGCTTTTCTGAGAGTTCTTCTTGATACCGTATTTATGTTGACTGCTGTACTAGTGTTGTCAGCTTTTTTTTCTCGGAAAGTCAGGGTTGCAACATCGACAATTTATCGCCGACAATGGTGATTTTTTAAACAGCGGTGAGGTGACAAATGTAATATCATTTTCCAATTGCCCCCATGTTGGGAAACACTGCCTTAGGCTGTGATAGAAAACCAGCAGAAATAGTGAAATTATTAAGGTGACAACATTACTATATTAGTAAAGCTATTTAATAAGATCTACGATACAGGCATAATCTCTCAAGACTGGTTGCAGTCCACCTTCATCATGCTTACCTAAAAAAACAAATGCAAAAACTTGTAATGAATATAGAATGATCAGTCTGATGAGTCATGTTCTCAAAATGTTTCTGAAACTAATTCAAGAAAGAATATACAGAAAATGTGAAGACACCATCATTGATACCCAATTCAACTTGAGAAGTGGTTTGGGAATGAGAGAGGTGCTTTTCAATTATTCTCAATTATTCTTCCAAAAATGTAGTGACCAAACCAAGGAAGTATTCATTTCTTCATGGACTTCGAGAAAGCATTTGACAAAGTACAACATACTAAAATGATTGAATTATTGAAAAGAATTGGATCAGATGGTAAAGATATCAGGATCATCGAAAACTTATATTGGAACCAAAAGACATCTGTTCAAGTTGATTGATGACATTACAGAATCTATTAACATCAGACGAGGAGTAAGGTATGGATGCATGCTGTTACCTCTCCTTTTTAACATATACTCAGAAGCCATATTTCAAAAAATCATAAAAAGAAGAGAGGAAGGGATTAGTGTAAATGGTAAAATCATCAATAACATCTGATCTGCTGATTGCACAGCTCTTCTGGCTGACAATATTGATCTTCAAAATCTTCCAGAACTGGTGAACAAAGAGAGTGAAAAAATGGGATTAAGAATAAATATCACCAAAACTATATTCATGATCATGAGCAAGAAACCAATTCTTAATTTAGCACTTTTTTTAAAATGGGAAACAAATAGAGTGACAAAATTTAAATATTTCAGATGCTGGTTAAATGAAGAATGCAATCCAGAAATGGAAATAAACGTTAGAATTGAAATGGCAATAAAAAATTTTCTTCTGATGAAATCAACACACTGTGAAAAAGCAATTTAAATTTAGAGCTTAGAGTACGCATGTTTAAATGCTATGTATGGTTTGTACTGCTGTATACCATAAAAAGAAAAAAAAACTTGGTCACATACTTCATAATGAAAAATATAAGATACTTCAATTGATTATAAAAGGGAAAATAAATGGAAGAAGAGAACAAGGAAAACAAAATCTTGCTGGCAGACATCAGACAGTGGGCTGGCATGAGCTCTGATGGAGCTCATGCCAGCTCTGAGCTTTTATTGATGTTCAGAGTGGCTAAGGACAAAATTTGCCGTGGTGGTCACCAACCTCCGATCGGAGATGGCACTCAAATCAATAACAAATTATCCCTGCTAGTGGGATAATTTGTTATTGATTTTAATTAGATAATGCTACTATGATTTCTTTGCTATATCTTCTTTTTTTCTGAGCAAAATATTCTTGCAATTTTTTAAATGTTTATTTATTTATTTTTTAATTCTAGCAGTTGATGTGTTTTACGTTTTAACTAATGTTTTGACATTAATTGTTGATATCGTAGTAAGGCTGTTCTCATTTCTATTTCTCCATTCTCATTTCTTTTCCTCTTAAGTGGTCTCTGGGAAGATGCATTAGCTGCCCAAATCATGCTATCTTTTAAACATCTTGTCAGTGTCTTTTGTACATACTAGTTACAGGCAAAGAAAAAAGAACAAGAGAAGGATAGGAGCTGGTCTATAGGTAATATATTAGGGATAGGTTATTTAAAGTAATCCCAAGTCTAACATCAGATGGTTTGGATTCATTACTCCTGTACTCACAAAACAAAAGTGAGCCCATGAGAAATTATTCATTTAGTTTACAAACTTTAGTTTTGAATTTTTTCAGCCATAACACTGCACATGTACAGAGGTTAAGTATTGAATTATTATAATTAAGCATTCTATTATAGTGACTTTTCTGTTAGCCTTGTATCAGTGTATATACATGTGTATGTGTGATTATTTTATTCCATGATGTTACATACCAAATATACCTTTAATTTTATGCAACATTAATTTGTTTTCAGGTAGAACGGAATGAACTTCGTGAACAGATTGTGGCTGCATATAGAATAACAGCTAAAAAGGAGCATAATCGCATACTAGAACGGCAGAAAATTATTGAAGAAAGAAAAGAAATGCTTGAGAATCTTAATTATCAGAAAGTAAGCTATAAATAATTTTATGATAAAGCAGATTTCTCTATTAAATAATCTGGATGCATTTGTCCTATTCTCTCACATGATTTTTATCAGATGTCACTAGGGTTCCTGTTCCACATGTGTCTGTGTGTGAGACATAATGTTGGGGTCTGTAGTTTATTATAAATTGTAATATAAACTGAACTACTGTACTATAGATCCAAATTACTCAAAATACTTCAAAATAATGCCACATGATTTGAAACAACTGCATCTAGAATTTTGTCCCTTTTAAATTATTCTTGGGATGTTTCTTTATGGATGCTCTTTAATCTTTAGTTCTTTTTTTTCACTTATAGTTTTGTGGGATCTGAAATTATCTATTTTGACCAGGCTGAGGTAGTAGGGGATTCAAATCAGGAGAATCAGGTAGATGAAATATCAGAATGATTGTGCTTCCTTGGGCCACTGTGTTCTGTCAGATGCTCTTGCCTCTTCATGCAGGACACCTGTTCATTATGGAAGAGATCTCCCAGTGTTGGTACTATATTTCTTTCTTCCTCTTTTTCTATACTCTCTGTACTTCTTTTCACTCTATGTTACAGAGCCCATTATGTGTGGCAATTCATGGACATCACGAACGGGAATGGAATCCAGATAATCTTTGCCTATAATGCAGAATGAAAAACTCGAGTTTTGGGGAAGAAAAAACCCTGCTACTTCCGTATATGATTGGCCAACTCACCTCCAAATGAAAATGCCCATATAAAGATTCCTCTCATAATTACAAGAATTGAATTCTGTTTCCAATCGAATGGTACAATATACCATTGTTCACACTATAGAAATTTAAAAAAAAAAAAAAAAAAGTAATCATCAGTGAGTGCCATATATTGACTGTTTTGCTATTTTGATTTAACAGAACAAGTGAAATATATCACTCAAGCTTTCAGTGATATAAGGTTTGCTCCACAAGGCCTTAAAGAGGGATATTTTAATATTGATCATCCTGTGCATGGAATAGTTTTTTATGACTATCATCATCATAAGTGGCATCTTCATATTGAAGATTCGCAATTATGGTTCTATCCATAATACAACACTGGGGCTAATACTGCACAGGGGCCCAAGTGTGGCGGACAAGTTCCATATATATTTTTTGGTTGTGTGAGGGATGAAAAACCCAAGTTTCTGGGGTGAAAAAAACCCTCTACCTCTGTATGAGACCAGATAAAGGATCTTCATGTCATAGATGGGAATCAAACCTAGGTCTTTCAGACCAAAGGGATTCATCTATACTGATTGAGCTATGGAAGCTCTTTTTATTGACAAAAAATATTCAAAATATATTACAGCAATCCCTTGATTAATGCGTTATTAAAAACAGGCACAATAATTGAATATGATAACCATTGGGAAAAAGTATATCATTTGTTCCACAGATTTCTTTTCTGGCCCTTAATGTTTTTTTTTTTTATAAAAGAATTAGGGTATATCTCAGGGCCTAGTTAAAGGAAAACCATGAGGCTGAAAGACAATAAAGCATATCCAGAATATAAATTTATTATTCTCCTTCTTAACAAAGAATTGAACTAACTAGTTTGGCAGACATTCTGTTTCTTTTTTTTCATTCAACTGATGGAATTGCCCTATTGCCTCTTCTGCAATACAAAATTAATAACGGAAAAACTCGCGTACAAAGATTATTTAATAGTATATAATATTTTTAAATTGTTTCTGTGAAATCTCTTTGGGCTTGTAAGTGATATAAATTTTCTTCATGTTCTTCAGGATCTTCCTGCTTTGCATCTAAATTAAGCAGATTGGAATCACTCAATTTCTAAGATTGAGATTTAATTAACTTAGATTCATTTGAAAAGCCTCAAAAATCATTTGCACAATGTGGAAGAATTTGCTTCCAAATAGCTTGCATATTGGTAGCAGTAATTTCATTTGACTTTGTGACTTTATAACCAGGATTAACCTGAGATATTTCTGATTTGGCAGAAAAGTCTTGGAAGGCATTAGCTTCCAAAAAGGACCGATTTCATCAACATTAAATATTTGTTGGTACCAATGGCCCCCTTCTTCCACAATTTTCTTCAAAATCTCTGGATAATTTGCAGGGCCTTTTCTGCACTTGTAGCATTAGAACTTTATGTAGGCTATTTCTCTTTTTAGAACATTCAAACCACCCAGCACTAGCATGGAATTCTCCTTCTTCCTTTCCATCATTGATAGCCCTTTCTTTCAAGGTTGCAAAGAGACTAAATGCTTTTGATTTAATATGGACAGTACTTAGCGGGATCCGTTTTTGGCTACAGTCTTCGATCCATGTAGAAGTATAATTCAATCATTATAATACTTGGATTTCCATGCATGATGAACTTGAAGCAGCCTTACCTTTCTCTTTGTATTCAGCAGCTTTGCTTAAAATGGCTCTTATAGTTGATTCACCCATTTTTGTGTTCATTTCCTATCTTTGGTCTGGACTCGACTTGTTCATTTTTCTTTATAATTTCAAGTTTTCTTCCAATAAGATTACTTTTCGAATCATTTTCACATTTCCATTTTTTTGGTCACTTTATTTATTTATTTATTTATTCGTATGGCATGAATATCAAAACATGCAGTACAATGCACTTTAATAACATATAAAATTAAAAGTCAAAAGTCATTTTAAAAACCAATAAAATTAAAAGGTTATATCCATATTGGTCAGATAGTTCATAGTTTCGGGTGTAGCACTTAAAAAGTCCAATTTGTCTCCTGAATATGCTCTGAGATAACACTGAGTCACAATATGGTTCACAGTTTGTCTCTGAGCTCCACAATCACAATGCATGGGTGGTTGTTTATCCCATTTAAAAAGCATGTCTGTACATACACCATGACCAGTTCGTATTCTATTAAGCTGAGTCCAGGATTTTCGTGGGAGGTGTGAGCAAGCATCAAAACTTTCTTGTAATTCATTGAGAGAAAATTTTGTGATGTCATCTGTATGGCTCTCCCACTGTTCTTGCCACTTTTGCTTCAAGTCATAGTTAGAATGTAGTAGTAGTTGGGTTAATTGTAGTGGTGGATGTCTTGATCTCAATCGTCATACACTTAAGTCTGGGAGATCTAAATGTATTGGTAGGGCTGTGTTCTCCAAGATTTTCTTATACTCCTGTAAGAGAGCCTTAGTCCTGCGCAGATTCGGTGGAACAATGTTACTAAGAGCTGGAAGCCAGTGTGTGGGCATTGATTTAATTGTGCCTTGGCTATCAACAAGTTTAACATGTGTGCTATTTAGCCACACTGGTGAGCAATATTCGGCAACAGAGAAAACTAGACCAAGAGCAGTAATCCACAGATTATCGGCTGTTGCTCCCCATATCGTGCCTATTAGTTTTTGTATTATGTTGTTACGGGTTCTTAACTTAGCAGAAACGTTTGTTAGGTGTTGCTTGTAAGAGAGCGTGCGGTCCAGGGTTATGCCCAAGTACTTTGGAAACTTATTGTGTCGTAGTAAACATCCTTCAAAGAATATATGTAAAGTGACATCTGCAATGTGATTATTATGGTGAAAGCTTGATACTTCTGTTTTGTCTGGATTGAGCTGGAGCCTCCATTTTTTATAATATTCACCTATAGTTTTCAGATCTTTTGTAAGTACGTCTTCAGCCTGACTCATGTTTTTGTGTCGAATGGCAATTACATTGTCATCAGCATAACAGAACTTGCGTGAGATGGTAGCAGGCAAGTCGTGTGTATAGGTTATAAAGTAAGGGTGCCAATACTGACCCTTCTGGAAGACCATTATTAAGTTTTCATTGTCGGGACATTTTATTTCCTAATATAACTTGAAAGAAACATTCAGTGAGCATGGAGGAAATTAAGTGTGCAGTCTGTTTACATGGGACAATGCTAAGAAATTTGTATATAAGACCTTCACGCCATACTGTATCATAGGCTGCTGTTAGGTCCAAGAAGACAGCTGATGTTTTATCTTGCTTCTGAAATCCAGCTTCTATGTATGATGTTAAAGTGAGCAATTGATCACAGCAACCACATTTTTCTCTAAAACCAGCTTGCTCAATCGGGACATGCTGCATAATTGGTGTGGACAATCTGTTGTACAGTCTAACATTTTATAGGTGCAACTCAATAAAGCAATAGGTCTGTAACTTTTTGCCTCCTGGGGTGGTTTTCCAGGTTTAAGAATAGCAACTATTTTTGACTTCTTAAACTGGCTAGGTAGTCGGCCAGTCAATAACATATCAGAAAAGAATTCTCAGAGCCATTTTATAGTATTTGGCCCACTATTAATCAGAAATTCAGGATGGACACCATCGATTTTGGTCACTAATTCTTTTTTACTCATGATAAAAGATTGGGAAAATACTTTAAAATAAAAAAGTAAGGAAAACAATTGCAAAGGAGGCACGAGATGATCACTGAAATACTATATAATCAGTAGATGACATAAATTTTGACAATAAATTTGGAACATAGTGTACATGGAAATAGTGTAGTATGGCATTATAAATAACTTTGTAAATTGTTTTAAATCGGTAAGTAAATTATTTAATCCTGGCGAGTGGTTTTTACAATAGTTAGCTATAAAAATGTAGAGACAGAAAATTTTTTAAAATATGTAACATTTATTTTTAAAATGTATATAGGCGCACTAATTGAATTTTAGAGGCACACTAATCGAATTTGGGTATCGAAAAAAAATGACGCACTAATTGGTGGTGCATTAATCGGTGGATTGCTGTATTTTTTAAATTAATTTTTATTTTTTATATAATCCAGAAACCTTGACGGGAATCACCAGAAAAAACCCAGGTCTTTCTGACCAAAGGGATTCGTCTATACCGACTGAGCTATGGAAGCTCTTCTTATTGACAAGAAATATTCAAAATATATTATTTTTTTATGCATTTTTATTTATTTTTTATATAATCCAGTAAACTTGCTCAGGCATTGAAGTTTTTCAAGCCAGTTCACGTCTCCCATAAACAGGACAGTGGTTTCCCACTGATCAATGAAATTAATTTCTTACTTAAAGATGGTCACAAATATCCAAAACAACCATGCCCATGGTGGGATTTGAATCTGTAGTCTGTTGTTTGTTAACCATTGTTAATGAAGTAAGCCAACAAAATTTATATTTTGGTTCTTAAATTAATGATCATCAATGAATTATTAATAGTATGACTGGATTATTACTAGTTTAAGCTGTGCATGCTAGAAATGACTTTACTAATGATAGAATATACCAAAAATAATTATTTATATTTGTGGAGAACAAGAATTTCCAAAACTTAGAAAAGAAATTTCGTTTTTCTGATTTAAGTTAGGTCTATGCTAGTGAGCATTGCAGCTTTCTTTAATAGTTATGGAGATTAGAAATAACACCTGATGATAAGATATCTCTGATCAAAAGATTTCATTTTCTGTGCTGACTGTGTATTGCAGAAAACTAGACTTTTATGATGCTTGTTATAGATGCAGTATTGATGTTTTTAAAGTAATTTATTTATCAAACATCTGGTTTCTTCACTATGTGCGAACTGGCATTCATAACACAGTTGATAAATTCTGAGGAGAGAGCAGTGCTTCTTTATCATTTTACCACTGGCTGGTAACAAAGTGTTGACTGGGGGAAATAAAAAAAATTAAGGAAGCACAAGGTTGTATATTTTCAGGATTCTTGAGTTTGTTTCTGAGATGCCATTAATCTGGAAGATTGATGTTTTCATTTTAGAAATTATGGATTTTACAACAGTGTTATGAAAACTTTTAATTTCCTGACGTTTAGATCTTCATATTAAGATCATCATCTGGAGAATATACAAATATACAGGAAAAGTTGAGTTACATTACATACAGTAAGCTAGAGAAACAATGATTAGATCATGATCTCTAGTGAAAAAAAAAAATTAATTATTTAGAAACTATGTTTTTATAACATGGTTGTAAAGTCCATAATTTCTAAAATGAATGCTGATCACCGTGCAACACTAAAAGAAAGGAAGATTGATGAGTTGAAGGCCTCCGTTGTTTTCGCCAGGGAATCAGGGTGAACAGTGAAAAGTCAGCTACTGGAACAAATCTGAAAACAAACCCCAACTCAACATCACCAGAGTTAAAGATTGATACTATCAACATAAGAAGCCTGAATGGCAAAGAAATGGAGCTAGCTGAGGAATTAGATAAGTACCAGATCGACATAATAGGGGTGACTGAAACAAAAAAGACCAAAACTGGTGAAATCTTTCTGAGCAATAAATACCAAATGTTATATTCAGGCAATAACAATCAAGGAAAAGGAGTAGCCATACTATTCAATGCAAAATATGATGCTAATCTTCCTGAATGGCAGTCAGTCTCGAGTAGAGTAATGTAGCCAAATATAAGAATGGGGAATAGGGCAATGAGACTTATTTGTGCCTATGGTCCCACAGAAGGTTCTACTAAGGAACAAGTGGAGGAATTTTTTGGGGCTTCAGAAAAAGCAACTGCCACAACGAAAAAGGAAAAGTTGATCCTTGTTGGGGATCTAAATAGCAGAGTAGGAAATGATTGTGAGACATACAAAAATATTTTGGGAAAATTTGCAGAAAAGAGCAGAGCTAATAATAATGGTAAATATCTGTTAGATTTCTGCTCAGGACATGGACTGGTTATTACTAACACCATGTTCCAACATAAAAATATACACAAATTCACATGGAGAGAAATGGCTAGGAATAAGAAAAGTCTCATTGACTATGTTATTGTTCATAGTGATGTTTTCTCCCTGGTGCAGGACACCAGAGTGTACAGAGGATTCAAAATTGGAAGTGATCACTATTTAGTCTTGAGCAGGATAAAATTGAATTTCATATTGAAAAGAATAAATGTAAGGAAGTTTTAAAGCGAATAAAAGTTGAGCAGCTCTCAGATGTGAGCTGTAGACTAAAATACACAAAGATTATTGAAGAAAAAATGAAAGAGTTTGAGAACAGGAATCAAACCTTGGAGATTCAGTGGCAAACTCTGAAGAAAACATTGATTAATTCTGCCAGAGAGGCATGTGGTGAGGTTATCTGTAAGGATAAAAAAATCCGAACTCCCTGGTGGACACAGGAAGTTAAAGAGGCAGTGAAGGAAAAGAAGAAAGCATATCAAAAGTTCCTGTCAAATAAGTCACCTGTGCTCTTAGAGAATATAGAGACAAATGCACGAATGCTAAACACTGTGTAAAACTAGCTAAACAAAAGTCATGGGAGGACTTTGACAAGAATATAGAAAATAAATATCAAGGTGGCAAATATTCTGGAGGTTGTTGAAGAAGCTTACGAATGGAGGAAAGAGTGCTGTAAAAGGAGTTAGAGATGATAAAGGTGACATGAAAACGGTAGAATCCTTGAAATATGGAGTAATTACTTTGAAATACTGCTAACACAGTGGTAAAAAACACTGACCAGGCATGCAGTCAGGAATACATATCCATACTTGAAATGTGAAAAGGCAGCAGGAGTAGATGATATTCGACCGGAAATGCTGAAGTATGGTGGTATAAGAGTCTTACAGTGGCTGCACTGCATAGTTCAGAAAGCCTGGACAGAGGGACGAATTCCCGATGATTGGAGTAGAGCTCTCATAGTACCCATATATAAAAAGGGAAATGAAACTGAATGTGAGAATTACAGAGGTATTTCCCTACTGAGTGTTCCTGGCAAGATCTATGCAAGTATACTTGAGAAACGGTTGAGAAGAATTGTGGAAGAAAAGCTTGGTGAATAACAAGCTGGAATCAGGCCAAATAGAGGCTGGATCAGATCTTCACTTTCCGACAAATAGTCGAGAAATCATGGGAATATAACTTAGATCTGTATTTAAGTTTTGTCGATTTGGAAAAGGCATATGACAAGGTGCCAAGAGAGAGAAGCTATTCAATACGCTGCAGTTATATGGTGTCAACGGGGCATTGTATCAAGCAGTACTTAGTCTTTATTTGAGTTGTAAGTCAGCAGTTAGAATTGAAGGAAGTACAGGAAGATGGTTTAATGTTAAATCTGATGTGAGACAAGGATGTACGTTATCCCCTCTGTTATTCATTATCTATATGGATCGCATTATGAAGGAAAGTGGTATTAAACATGATATCAAAATTGGAGTTGTTAATGTCAGCTCTTTGCTTTATGCGGCTGATGTTATACTTCTAAATAAATCCACTACAAGTCTGCAAGATTCTCCGACTAAATTGAATAGCTGTTGTAATAGATATGGTATGAAGGTCAGCAATAAAAAGACAAAGACAGTGAAAATAGGCAGAATTTGAAAATGTCAATTTTGTTGTGAATGGAGAACCTGTGGAACAAGTAAAATATTCCAGCTACTTTGGCACAATTTTTACTGAAGATGGTAAATTAAATATAGAAATAGACAACAGAATCAGCAAATCTGGTATGGTGGGAATTCAATTGAATAAATTCATATGGAATAAGAGAGAAATTAGTCGGAACACAAGACATTAGCTGTATACAAGACAGTGTTCAAACCAGTTTTAATTTATGGATCTGAGAGATGGGTTGGAAGTAAAATGCTTGACCAAAGACTAGAGACCGCAGATATGAGGGTCCTGAAAAAGATTATAGGCGTGAACAGATGGCATCAATGGCAATATCATATTAAAAATGAGGATATTAGGAAAGACCTTGACATTGTCAGCATCCAGGAGTACGTTAGCAGAGCTAATCTTAGGTGGTATGGTCACTTTAACAAATGGGCGAGGAAAGATTAGCAAAACAAGTGTTCTCTGCCAGGTTGGCAGCAAAACGACCCAGCGGTAGACCAAGATATAGGTGAATTGATACGGTACAAAGTGCCTTTGACGATAGAAATATAAGATCTGATAATGTTGGCGTCTTGACAAGTAACAGACTGATTTGGAGGAAAATTGTAGATAGGAAGTTAGTAATGATGTAGTTTTTTTTCATGTAGTACTATCATATCCTGTACACCCCTTGAGGGTAGGAATTTGATGATGATGATGAGAAATTATATTCTTGGTTTAATCCTTTATCCAACTGTAAGCAAACGTAGTATGCATGTGAAGTATCTTCATGACTTGTATGTAATTGTATATATAGGCTGATGACTTCACACCAGTTGTCTCAGTATTATCCATGATGCAAAGCACACTCCCTTTCAGACATGTAAAAATGCTCTTCACTGAGGGAAGGGCTACTACCCCAGACCTGTTTCAAACCTTATTGAGGTCTCATCAGTGGTAGCCTGACCCAGAAGACATAACAAGGCTGGAGTAATGTAGAAATCATGTATTTCTCATATATAAGTAATGAAAAGGTGTATCACCTTATTATTAAAATAATTTCTTTACATTCTCAATTTATAGTTTAACCATGAAAAATAAACTTTCACTTGGTTAGACTATAAAGTTTCAGCCTCTTTGATTGCGTTCTTGTGGATTATGGTTGAAATCAATGAAATATGCCTATTGAGCAGAATTTTGACAATGGCAGTTTTTGTAATGGATGATATGTGGAATCCTGTTGCATACATTGAATAATAATAGTTGGTGTGTGATATACATTTGTTAGGAGACCCAAATTAACCATTATATACACAAAACCTATCTTGCCTCTCCTTAAATCCATTCACTGTCATGGAACTTGCAACAAATTCTGGCAATCCATTCCATTCATGTACAACTCCATGCAAAAGATCAAGTGCGCCCACCCACCCACACCCACCCACCCTTACTAACCACACTTTTATGCAACTTCCACAAGTGATCCCTGTTTCTCTGACTATTTGTTATATATTAAAAAACTAGCTTTGCATCAGTCTTTCTTCACAGAGAGCATTCCATAGACCTGCAACCAGCTTGGTCACTCTGAATCCTTTCTACCATTATCTGATCCTCAAAAAACCCAGGAAACCACATCTATATACATAGTGTGGCCAAACTATAGTCATATAAAGAGGGATAATGATATTATTACTATTATTATGGGCAACTCCAGGGAGGCCCTAAACATCATGTCCACACAACTATTCGACATTCTCACGGTATCTATCATACCTTGCCTTGAACTCATTCGCTGTCATAGCACCCACAACAGACTCTGGCAGCTTATTCCACTCATTTACCACTCTAAAAGTAAAGAACCCAGCTCTAACACCCTTGCTAACCACACTCTTGCCCTGCTTCCATAGATGTCCCCTTGTTCTCCCACCACCAGTCCTGATCTCAAAAATATCCTCTGAATTAATCCTATAGAAACCCTTCAGCAATTTGAATGTCTCAATCATATCACCCCTTTTCCGCCTATCGACCAATTTCTGCAATCCACAAATCTTCAACCTATTCTCATAAGGTTCATTCCACAGACCTGCTATCATCTTGGTCACTCATCTCTGGATCCTCTCCACTTCCTCCCTATCACGAAGAAACCCTGGTGCCCATAACTGTGCATAGTAGTCCAGATGGGGTCTTATCAAGGCTTGATACAGAGGAACAACAACTTGTTTGTCTCTGCATGTTAAAGTATTTTTCAGAAGCCAAGTGATTTGATGAGCTGATTTAGCCACTTTTGCAATGTGTCCCCTAAACTTCATCTCCCTATCCACCAACACTCCCAAATCTCTGGCCTCATCAATCTCCTGGAGTACAGTTCCACCAATGTGGTATACTGCTGCTAATCTTTTCACCCCAAAATGCATAACCTTATATTTTGTCACACTAAATTGACATCCATTCTCCTTAGCCCAGAACTCCAATCTATCCAAATCATCCTGCAAGATTTTGATATCTTCTGCATTCACTATTGCCCTACCCAACTTTGCATTATCAGCAAAACAAATGAACCGTTCCTCTTGGATCCTTCCCTATTTCGTTAATGAAGAAATTAAAGAGCAGTGGCCCAAGATCAGAACCCTGCGTCACACCACTGGTCACAAGCCGTGTTTTGGATTCTACTGCTGAATAAACTACTCTCTGATATCTCTCCATCAACCACCCACCTATCCATCTCACCAACCCTATATCCATTCCCATGTGTTGCAGTTTACGGATTAGAATTCCATGTGGTATCCTGTCAAAGCCCTTAGTCAGTTCCAGCAGTATCACTGTAAACCCATTACCCTTATCTAGCCGTCACTGTGTTATAAAACTTGAGCAAGTTACTGAGGTATGATCTATCCTTCACAAAGCCATGCTGTCCACCTTACAGTATCTCATTTTCATCAATCCATTCCTGTATTTTTCCCTTGACTACTTTCTCCAAGACCTTGACAATGACTCCTGATATGCTGATCGGTCGGCAACAGTAGTCTTGGATCCTCCTTTATTCAGTGGAACTATTTTCCCCCTCTTTCCACATCTTCTGGACTAAACCAGACCCGAGACGCAGATTAAACAACATGATCAAGGGCACTGATAATTCTTTAGCCCTTCACATAAGACCCGTGCCGGTATACTATCCAATCCCATAGATGTATTCACATTAAGGTTCTGTAATAGACTATTCACTCCACTTCATTCATCACAATTCCCATATAAACTAATGGTTCCTTCATTCTTTCAGTGTCACCACCTGGATGATATACTCTTGCAAAGTGCTCACTCAGTAATTTCACTATATCTACTGATTCAGTGACCTCCTTACCATTGGCATTCCTTAAAATCATTCTGCCGTGTACAGTTTTTTTTTTGCTTACAGCATATTTAAAGAACTGTTGGGGATTTTCTTTAGCTTGCATAGCTAGTTTCTTTTCATAATCCAATTTTGCTTTTCTTACCACACTCATTATCCTTCTGGCCTGCGCTTTATACCATTCGTGTGCCTGCAGGCCACCTTTCTCTTTAAATTCCCTCCACAGTTATTTCTTTTTCTGCAGCTCAAGCTTAATGGTGTTATTCATCCATTTAACCCCTATTTGTTTTACAATTCGGACCCTAGGTATACAATCAGCCATAACCTCCTGTAAATGCTCCTTGACCACTTCCCATGCTCTATCGACATCCAGCCCTTGCAGTTTTACATGCCATGGCACTGAACCAAGCAATCTCCTAAGCTTGACATACTTGCCAGCACGGTGATTCCACATATACCCTGTCTTAATCAAAAATTCCACACCTTTAGCCATATCCCAGGTCAAGACCTTATGATCACTCTCACCAATAGGTGGCAACATGGTCATATTTATTACAGTCAAATTGTGAGATGCTATTACCTGGTCAAGCTCTCTCACACCCCTAGCATTTTCAATTACATGCTGTCTCAGATAGTTATACCTTAATAATTGAATAAAATTCAGTTCCTTCCTCACATTTGTCCTCTCCTCCTTCCAATCAATGTTACTATAGTTGAAATCCCCCATAATAATTACCTTCCTTCCACTCATTGTTTCTATTTGCTTATGCATACTATCTACACCATCTATTCCATCACCTGGTCTATAGCAGCACCCAACTGTATATTTTGTTCTGCTAGTTACAATCTCACACCAAATAGCCTCAGATGAGCTCTTTTCACTATCCTGCAATACAACTTCAATTCACTTGGGCTGCAGTTCATCAACTATCATCAATAACACTCCTCTCCCATTTTATTCTCTCTTTCCCTCCTAAACACACTATAACCTACACATTCTATCCCACTAACTATATCTTCCGTCAGCCATGTTTCACTAATGCTAATAACCTGTGGCCAGGAAAAGCCAACCAAGGCCTAACCTAATACTCCTGGCATTAGTATACATGAAATGCAGAGGTGGGACAAAATCCATTTGTCCCACCCCTATCTTGATGCGTTATTCTAACTATCCCATTCCGGTTACTTGTCTTTAGTACTGACTCGGGTACATTATACACATCATAATGTATATAATGTACATTATCTACATTCTTACTCAACTGTCTCACTGATGTCTGCATATCCACTTCTCCCCCTCCTTGGTAGTTCTAGTTTCCCTGGTTCTGCACATCCATTTTCACTTCGTTCAGCAACACTTTTTCCAGTCTCCGCACACCAAATTGATTCCACACGTACACAAATTCAAAACCACACTGTCTGCATAACCTGTGCATAGTCATTTGCGATTATGGCCCTCCTTCTAAACTCCTCTCTGTCATACTACGATAACAGACTCGCCATCCTAACTCTGTCACTCTTTTCTTTCGCTACCTTTAACAATACTTTCAAGTCCTCTCTCTCTCATAAAAAATTTATCTCCTTTCAATTCATTCCTACCTGCCACAACTATCAATTCTTTCACCCTCTGTTTTTGCACTCTAATACACTCACTTACCATCCTTAAATTTCGCACCCGGTAAGTACAATTTAGTTAAACTCTCATCTATCACACCTCTTAATAATGAGTCACCATACGACACTCTTTCCTTCATTTCTGAAACTCTCCCACTCTTACGCTTTTTTTCCTTTTAAACACTTGCTTATTTCTGTTAGCCGAGGCACTCTGGAAAGAGTTTTGCAGGTGCTCCAACTGCCGCTTCGCACTGTGAATTACTCCGTGTAACCATGCGATCTCACTCCTTATAAATAATTCCTCATTTTTTTTCATCATTTAAACCATTTTCTCTCTGTATAATTGCTTTCACTCTCTCTTTGATCACTGCCCTCATTGCCATCTTGTACAACATTGCAATTCCCTATCAAGCCACTATTTTCATTTACATTCTGGCTTTCTTCTACTACAATAATCTCATGACTTGATACATGCTTCAATTCCTCACTTTCCTTACACTTTCTGCACAGTGTCCCACCACTATCATTTTCCATCCAAACTCCAGCCTCTTTTGGGAAAGCATACATCCCACACACACACACATCACACTGGACAAACTCCCTCACATTGAAGTTTTTGAACAAAGGCGTCGTATTTTTGGACACCATTATTTTTCGTCGCATTGGTGCCATGTGCTACTCTATGAAATGTATCTTTAAAATACTAAGTTAAATAAAACGGAATTCACACCAAAATCACAAAGACACATCAAGCTACCAAAAATAAACAATACTACGTTGAGATTTAAACCAATATTCCAATTTTCACTCAAAATAATACTTTGCTTTCAGTAGCTCTCCAAAAACACTACACACCATGTAGCCTTCTAGTTGCCACTGATATTCCTATCTTGTTATTATGGTTTTCAACATCCAAGCAGGGCCGGATCTACCGACGGTGCAAGAGGGGCATTTGTACGGCGTGGCAAAGTTGGCATAAACTATATGAAAAACAAGGGAGAAGGGGCGGAAAAATATGCTACTGCATGGGGCAACTATACGAAAAATAAAGGAGAAGGGGTAGCAAAATATGCTACTGCACGTGGCAGTAAAATTCCTAGGGGTGGCCCTGCATCCAAGTAATCGTTTGAGCTATTTTACTGACTTTTGCAATTTGCCCTTGAAACATCAACTCTCTGTTCACCATTATCCTGAAGTCCCTAGTCTCATCAATTTAGTCCCTAGCCTCATAGCTGGCCTGCTTGTCTATGTGATTAGCATATCCACTCTCTAACCAACAGGTCATTGATTTGCATCCCGCTGTGGGTATGGATGTTTGTGATTGTCTTTAGGTGAAAGATGAATTTCATTGCCTGGTGTGAAATCACCTCTCTGTTTATTCAAAGCCTGAAGTGGCTTCAAAAGTTCCATGTTTGGTCTCTAGAGCAGGGTTTCCAGACTATGTAAAAATAAAAAAAAAATACAAAAAAAAATATATGTAAAATTGAAAACTGAAAAGTGCATTGATTTGTATGTTGATGATTTTACAAATTTCTGTCATTCATTCATTTTTGTAACATGTGGGTAATTGAAAGGCAATTTCAGCAAGCAATTCACCACGAGTTTTTTTTTTTTATTTATGAGCTCACATTTCCATCAGAAAGTGTCTGCTTACACTTTACCCAGACTCAGAGTAGCAATGGAAGCAAAATTTTAATACTCACTTTTGATAAAAAAAAAAAAAAAAAAAAAAAAAAAAGCTTACATTCCTTGCACACATTCTTCCTAAGAGAAAATGCAGGAGAGCATTGAATATTGTCCATATCCTATCCCCTACGAAATTGGGGCACTGATCAATGCTTCTTGCTTTGCCTTGATCTTGGACTGGTTCTCTCAAAGCTTTGTTATGGGTTACAAGTCTATGCTTCAACAAGGAACTCTTCAATAGTTGGATCCTATCCATCAAGATGCATGAATAGCTATTGGTGCATTTCTCATGTCACCCATTCAGAGCAGGTTCATTTGCTTCAATATAAATATTGAAGCAAATAATTCCGTTCTGCCTCTTTGATGGAAGCAGTTAGCTCTGAACTACAACTAAAAAAAAAAACGTTTTCGTCCCAGCATCCTATGTGGATTTGTATGTTATTTTATTTTATTTTTTTCGTACGTTCGAAAGTTAAATATTACACATTCACCAGACTGCCATTTGGTATGTGGTCCAAAAGAGATTATACAAACTCTTTTGTAAAAAATGTAGGCTTACCTGTACTGAACATGTTAGTATTCCTCCATGCGTTTTTTTAATCATCATCATTCTACTTGCAGCTGTTAAATGCACATTTTTGATTTTTTACTTGATTGTAGCAATGTAGTAAGTTTTTTAACTTGGTTACAAATTAATAAAGTAGACTTGCCAAGAAATTATATTCTTGTTTAATCCTTTATCCAAGTGTAAGCAAGCAAAGTTTGTGTGTGAATTATCTTCATAGCCAGACTACTCATGCATAGAGGCTGATGACTTCACATTATTTAACCTAGTATCCCATAATGTAAAGCACACAACCTTTTGAACATGTCTAATGCTATGCATAATTGGAAGGGCTGCTACCCACACCAGATTCAACCTTGATTGAGGTCTGATCATTTGGAGCTAACTCTAAGGTTAAATTAATACAGATGCCATGCAGAATTAATGCATAAGTGACTTCTGCATTAATTTTGAGATGTTGGTGGTTGAGTAAAAAAGAATCTAATGTTTCTGTAACATGCAGCGAACCACAGAATACATCATCAATATATCTTAACCATAAGTTTCAAGATCATGTTCTTTGAACTGCTTCATATAGAAATTGGCTAGAGAAAGGGAATCTGTTGCTGTAATTGCTAGCTGTTTATATATGGCAGTCTTTCCAAGTGAAGTAACTGGTATGGATAGCAAAATTGAAGAGAGTCATGAGGAAAGCATCTTCAGTAAAGTATTAGAAATAGGGATATTGGTAAACAAAAGAAACTGAATGGAGAACAGATAGAACAAATAAAACATTTCAGCTGTTAGGAGCAGTTTTTAGTGAAGGTGGAAAATTAAATATGAAAGTAGACAACAGAATTAGTAAAGCTGGTATGGTAGGAAACTTAGAATAAATTTATTTGGAATAAGAGTGAAATTAGTCCAAGCACAAAACATGCTCTATACAAGATAGTATTCAAACCACTTTTAACTTTTAGAGCTGAGAGCTGGATTAAAAAAAAAACATTCGATGAAAAGCTGGAGACCACAGATATGAGAGTTCTGACTGCATCCTCATAGGAATGATGCTAATCTAAAGAAAATTTATTATAACAAATTATTATTATTATTATTATTACATAACACCTCCAGGGAGTCCAAAGACTCATCGAGGGAGGGCATCTACTCTACAACTCTTCGTCTTCACCAACCGCAACTACCTTCATCATCTACACCAACACCACTAGTATCACTGGCAATCACATTTATTCATTATTAAAAACTATTCCTCTATCGCTTCAGATTTTTTGTAGTGATTTAACTGCATCATTGTTTGCATGTTCTTGAATTGTGAATAGCACTAAAAATGAGCATTTTCTTTTGGTTACACTTCTGCCATTTTTTAAAATCAAGTTTAATGCAGAAAAAAAAATCAAATCAACTTAAGTGCGCACAACTTCCTTTCACTAATGTAAACAAACAGCTAGTGTCCTATATAGACAAAACTTCTGAAATTCAGTCTTGCTTCCTACAGAAACTTTTATTCCTTCTTGAATTCACACAGAAGAAAAACTAACACAGATACTTCTCTCTACATGACAGCAACACAAGTCAAATCTAATTCTTCTTGCACTTCAAAAACATGGAACACCGAAGAAAATATATGATGATGGATATGTAGAATTTTCAACCAAAAATCATGAATGTGATATAAAAGAATTGACATTGGGTCTTATTAAGCCATAATAGTACAGATGATTGTACCAACTAGTTTTGCCACATTGACTTAGAATTTTTTTTTTTTTTTGTACTTTGATTTGAATAAAAAAGAATATTAAAAAAGACTTTAGTTAAGTAAATGTGCTAGACAGATATCATGCCAATAGCAAAATGTTCAGGAAGCTATTGAAAAGTTTCAGAATGGAGGAAAGTATAGTGAAAGAAATCATAGGTGATAAAGGTAATATAAATACTGAAGATAAAGATAATCTGAAAGACTGGAGTAATTATTTTGAAACATTGCACAATGCATCAAGAAGTGACAAAACAGTAATAGAAAATATTCAAGTAGAATGCAGTTACGAGTATGCATGTGTACACTGATACTTGAGATAAAAGTTATCATCAGAAACCTAAAATGTAGAATGGAAGCTAAAGTAGATGATATTTTACCAAAAATGGTTAAATATGGACGTAATAAAATTTAATAGTGGCTTCACTGCATAATTCAGAAGACATGGTCAGAAGTTTGAATTCTGGATGATATATGACTATTAAATTATTTAAGGAATTTACAACGTATACTGGAATATTAATTAAAAGAAACTTGAATGAATACCTTCTATACCTCCTAGATGGCAATGTCACATTGCCATCTTCATGGAAACATACAACTATGGCATGTGCACGCAGGCACTACAAAAAGCAAATGAGGCAGAAGAGAAACTACTATTGTTCCTAGAGTCTTAAAGGTGCTTTAAAATGCTCTTATAAATCACTCGCACTTTTCCCATTATAAATCATTGCCATTCTTTAACTTTGTATCCTATTCATAGTTTTTCAGATGACATTACTCTCCATTCATCTTCTTCATTCTGGAAACCTTCTGGCACTCAAATACTTGACACTTTAAGATCTTCCACAACTAATGGCCTAAACACTGATCTCTTCACCATTCTCAAGTGGCATGTTGTGAATTCTAGTCCAATCATAGTAATGATCTGTCATTCCCTATATATCTCCTTGGGCTGACTTCACCTTCTTGTATAAGAACTTCTCATGATGAACTCCTAAAAATCAGTAAATCCCAAATCCAACTAACCTTAGAAATTTGTTTTCACATTTGGGATGGCCCTGAAAACCTGATGATTCTTAAATCCATAAAGAAGAGGATAATTTATCTAATAGAAAACCTCTATATCACAAACATTCTCCAGTCATCTTCTCATTAATGTTTTGTTTCTGCATTATGTTTATTTATTTTTTTTTTGGTACTTTCACGGGCCTTGTTCCACTGAATTGGTCATTACCATTCCTGTCCATTAATCATGTGCAACGATTGATCAACATCTGTACATAGTTAAAAACTCCAAATTTGTTGAGTCTACTTTTCATCTTCCTCAGTTCCATATACTCTTATTCTTTGGAACAGCTTTCTCAATACTATTCTCTCCAGTGAGTGTTAACCCTTCACTTTTCAATGAACTTGAACCTGAAAGGGAATTGGGTTAGCATTCCCAAACCTGGACATGGGGATTGTTTCCTCTGGGATCAAGTACAGTAACACAACTGAACTCTAGGAGTTCCAGGGACAGCTGTCTTTTCTTGTAAGGATTTGGCTCCCTGTATATTACTGTTGTCAGATCTTGAAAATCCAAAGGAGACAGTGTGATTTTCGTGGCATTCCATATCCATATTCGCAGCAGGTGAATACCTGCTCGCAGTCACTAGAGTAAAGTAAGGGAAGTTAGCAAGATGGATCTGTAACCTTGGGATAAGGATTGGCTTTAATGACTTGGCTGGTTGGGCTGGGGTCCAAACAAGTATAGCATTGCACTGGGACTGGTCAAAACTCTCCGGTAATGGAATGGTTGAGTCTGGACTAGTGTCGGGACCTTCTCATGGAATGTGTCAACTGCATGACATACTGGATGGTACTTTTGGCCAGCAACTAACAGTAAACTTAGAACTGGCATGGACCAGGGGAATTCAACTGTCTAATTAAAGCATTGTGATAGCCATTGAGAGGTATTGCCACCATGTGATCCCTGCCCATTGTGAATGTTTAAGTGAAAGAGTGTCAGTCATGATCTCAAGTGATCGGTAAGAGTGAACATGCTTCTCATTGAGGCGGATGCTTTTCTAGATGTTAGATGGAGCTCTGGTTCTGCTGGCTTTAAATAAACCTGTTTTTGAAAACTCCTGTCTGAAGGGAGGTTGTGTGCACACACATCTCTTTATAGAGGATCCTGTAGAGAGAATGCCAAGTGCTTCTCTTAGAAATGTGGGAACTTGCCACTCACAATGTGCACCTGTGCGCTTACTGTAGGGAAATGGCTTTTTATCAGTGACATCTTTAAAGACGTAAGGAGGCAGTGTGTACTCCAGAAAAACTACTCCATGTTCCAGCACAGCAACTGTTGAGAACCTTCCTGTCATTCTCTAATGATGGTGGACTCAGATTGGGTTAGTGGCTTGAAGGGGCATACTCAATGACTCTACCAATGACAAGTTACGAATATGGTTATAGATTACCTTTTAGAGTATGCTCAACAGGTGATAAGTTAGAACAGGTACCTGAGTTAGTATATAAGTTAGCTGTATATGGTAGGGTGTAGATTCATGTGCTTGGTAAAATATCAGATTAAAGTGAGAGTTCGGCCAAATCTGTAGCAGCATTGACTAGTGTTCTTTCCTATCTGGGCACCAAATTGTGTGCAGATGACCTAGGTACTGGTCTGGGTGTTGTGCTTAGAAGAGAACCGCCATTCTGCGATCTATTGACACCCATTCTCTGATTCCCTTTCTTTTAACTACTCGATCACACAAGGCACTCTTGTGTTATAAGCTTGTGGCCCCATGTATGAGGTCAGTATTCCATGTGTGTGTATTGGGAGGGGGATCCTTTGAGTACTGTTGTTATATTGGGTGTGACAACAAATTCAATACTTGTTCTTCATTAGAGTTCTAAAATTATTTCATACAGAAGAGTGCAGAGTAATTAATGACCCATCTCTCACCAAATCCCTCTGCTTTCTTTCACAGAGACATTGAATTTCTTTTTCAAGTATTTCTACAAAGATTTCCACTAATCACTTATCAAAATTGCCATTGATAATTTGTTCTCTTCTGAATCCTTTAAAACATGCACATTAATTATTCATTTTTCTTCCTCTACACATCTGTTCCTTATTCTGATGTTTTTGGAAATGTCTTCCTTCTTATGTATTTCATAAGGAGTATAGGTCTTCAAATCTGCTATTAACATGTTTCTTCTTTCTCCTCATTTTTCTGTCTCTCCATACACTATTCTAATGACTGTAGGTTTGAATAATCTATATGTATTCAATTACCATAAAAAGTGCATGCATTTTATGTCATCTGAGTCTTATTTACTAAATGAGACTCATATGACATATTTTAATTCTGAATTGTGAGATTGCACACATTTTTCAAAAAATTACAAAATTACATCACATTGAAGGGCTGAAGCAGACCTGCTTGTTGGAGGCCTCAAGTAGCTTGAAAAAGTTCCATATTCGATGCCTAGAGCTAGAGCCGGGTTCTGGGACTAGGCAAAAATAAAAGAAAAATATAAAAATACAGAAAATATATATAAAATTAATAAAAATAGAAAAACACCCCAGAATGACTAAAGATAAATGCTTTTTAAACTTGTTAATTGTAAATGGCTCAATCCAAATAAAAGCCTTCCATAATGATTTAATTAAATTTTTCTACTTGCATTTAGAAAATATTGCCTTTGCCAGTTGCAAGTTTTTTTGTGTGTGTGTTTGCTATTTGAAATGCTTAATTTATGAGCATCTTTTAATTAAATAGGAAGAAGAGGAGAGAAAATTAAGGGAAGAAAAACAACAGAAGCTGCGTGAGGCTGAAAATGAGCGCATAGCACGTGAATCTGAGGAACGAGCTAAACAGCGTATATTAAGAGAACAGAATGAGTTGAGAAAAAAAGTAGTGATGGAAAAAATAGAGCAGCTGAAGAAAACTGAAATAGGTGCTCGGATATTTGAAGGAATGGAAGAAGAGGTAAGTAATTTGCTGAGCTAATTTTTACTGATCTTGAAAGAAAGCCTGGTAAAGAAATACTTTGGAGGAAAGGGGAATGGAGAATATGAACTGCAGCATTTTATCTTTGTATTTATATTTTCTATCAATTTTTATATATTTGTGCACTGTTATACCAGGTAAACAAAATAATATCATCGTCATCATTTTCTGGGTCTCTGACTCTATTCACTCCTTGAGGATACACATCAGGAAATTAATCATGATACTCCAAAAGAATGTACTAGATATTTCATATATAATAAACTACCAAAAAGTTTTAACTGAAGGCCTATAGTCAGCACTTCTGCAAGGGTCATTTCAAAAGATCTGCATATGCATTCCCATTAGATGTAATAGTTTCCACCTTCACATCAATTGCGAACAAGGCCAATGCCTTGCTTGAGTAAAAATGTGTGCATTGATTTACTATTTCTGGGGTTCATATTGCATTAAACAAGACTAAAATGAAAGAAGAACCTCTTTCCATGTAACATTTCAAAATTAAAACCTGCATGTGGCAGGAAAAAAACTGATATGAGATTCACAGTGGTTTAAGTGAAGTTTACAGAGATAGTGTAGTGGATTGCTATACATTCTCACTCAACGTTGCTTCCAATATTCTGTGAATAGTCCAAAAAGTGACAGGTCATTGACAGATATTATGTTGTAGATGTAATGTAATGTTAGTGGTTATCAAGAGCCTGTATAAGATTGGTATGAAATCTTTCCAACCTGTTTTTAAGAGTATTAGCAAGCAAAATGGATTGCAGAAATGTTGCATCATAGATAAAATATGGATATAAGATTTAGAATCAGAACTGATGAGTCCAGTCTTGCAATTTGAAACATCAAACCTCTCCTCATCCAAAAAATGTCAGTGTCAATACCGAAGGTTAAATTAATTGGGGTAGGACTTCAGTTTGTAACAAGACTGAAGTGTTAGCAATAGAATACCTGCAAGTCTCACAGAACTTCCAGCAGGACTTTATGAGGACTGCAAGAATTTTGCCCAGAAATTCACATAAGAGCTTCACATGCTCATTCTTCTGAAAAAGTGTAGATGGGAAGTGTGCTTCATTACATTTCCGAGTATTTAGTCTTTTCTCTCGATTGAAATAACTACTCTCTGAAAAACACTTCTTTATTTGTTGAAATGTTTGATAAGATAGGTCACTTCAGCAGAGCCATCATAAGTAGTACTTAAGGGTAGGATACGTCTTGTACTGACAGTACAAGACTCATCCAGACATTATATAGCAGCAGTGGGATTATATTAAAGGACTGTAAATGTATTTTGTTAAAGAAATATGTGGTTTAACCAAAAAAGTGCAATGTGCAGAAGTTCTGAAATGATTCTCATAAAAAATTTCACTATCCACTATAAGAAACTTGATTTTTTTGTAGTGTTTGTGGATCCTGCTAGTTTGTTATGGTTGAACGTAAACCATATTTCATGACTAGTTTTCTGTCAGTAACTGCCATTCAAATTAATCTATTATTTGTCAAATACTTGATTTGAAAATAAGTCATTCATCTGTATTGTTTCTGCTATTTTTGATCCAAAAGATACTGAGAAATATGACTGCTGCTTTAGCATTAAAGAATGTGGAATCCAAAGGATTTTTATCCAAACACTTGTTTTGCTAATCTTTCACTTCTAATTCAACATTATTGAATCCTAAAGCAGCAGTTATATTCCTTAGTATCTTTTCCCCTATTAACATCTGTATGTTGTAGTCTATAATTCATGTCTGAAAGTTTTCTGACTTTTCCTGGAAAAATTCTTTTCCAAAATTTAGTCTACATTTTTATTTTGAATGACTTGAAAAAATTCTCCACGTCTTCAATAGAATCTTCCATGGGACTTTAGGGGACAATAAATCTCAATTGAAAATTTTCACTTGAGACATTGTGCTGGGGTCACTTATAGGTCAAAGCCAAATAACTGGGAGGAGACATCGATATCGCCTTTTGGGAAAGCAGAGTACCACCTAGAGTTTTTGACCTAATGTCCAATCCTGAACTTCATGTGGGGACCCCCATTGATAGGTGTCCACTATGTACTGAACAAAGGAGAATGGACTGGCAATTTGGGACTTAGTCAATCAAATTGTAATCTCTATGGACTTAAACCACAAATATTATGGTGCAGCATAATGAGATTTCCTGCTGTTGGGGTATTGCCCAGTTAAATATGACCCTACTGTTTTTGTCAGGATACCAAGGCAAGCAGTAAAAAGTTGGCTACTGGAACAAATTCAAGCTCAACTTCTAGAAGAAGAACAAACCAAACATCAGAAGAACTGAAGATAGCAACCATTAATATACAGGGTGTTCAGGATAAATTTGACATATTTATAATTAATTATATTTTTCCGTAAGTTACATGTATTAACACACACTTCTCTTCATTTAAAAGTTTGGACCCTTCTTCATTCATATACAAGATGTCAGAAAGGATGGATAGCTGGAACCCACCTGAATCATGGAAGAGAATAACTTGTATCATGATGATTCGTGCCCGCCATCAAAATAAGGATATTACGACTGCTGCCCAATGCTCCCTGAATACAGTAAAAACAATCAGGCATGAACTAGAGACTTGCAATGGTGACTACGAGGATGTAGCAAGAAGAAAGATCCCTAGCAGACGATCTGATTGCGTTCGTACAGCAGAATTCCTCGCAAATCTGCAGGAACAGGTGTTGAAGAACCCTGGCATTGGAATTCGGGCTTTGTTCGTGGAGTTGCTAACTGTAGTCAAGCCCTGGATAACAAGGGTAGCCAATGGTAGGCCGTATGTATGGCAGCAGGATTCGGCCCCTTGCCACACCTCTGGGAAAAGTCAAAAATGGTTGTCTGAAAATTTCTACGACTTCACCAGTCCAAATGTTTGGCCTCCAAACTCCTCAGACCTTAACCCCATGGATTATTTTGTATGGGGCGCAGTTGAAAAAGACACCAATCGCACTTCCAGTAATACAAAAGCCCAGTTAATGGATAAAATTAAAACAGTTTTTGCGGCCCTTCCCAGGGAGACTGTAGCATCAGCTTGTTCGAGGTTCCGAAGCAGAATTGAAGCTGTGATCGATGCTAATGGTGGTTATTTTGAGTAAATCTTGTTGATAGTATTGTAATTAACTCTGCCTGTAATGTTTTTTTGTCAATTCATTAAATTTAATAGATACAAAGAAGATTTTCTTTTTCCTTACGAAACTGTCAAATTTATCCCGAACACCCTGTAAGAAGTATTAATAGAAAGGAAATCAAGTTTGCAGTTGGCATCAAAGAAGAGAAAAACAGATGAGATCTTACTAAATAATTAGTATAGGATGATGTTATATTTGGACAATAATTATCAAGGAAATGAGGGAGTAGCAATAGCATTCAGCACCAAAAATGAAGATAAACTTCTTGATTGGAAGGCAGTTTCATTAGAGTTATGTGGGCAGAATTCAAAATGGAAAAATGAATGATGAAAATTATTTGTGCCTGTGTAATCAGCAAAGTAGGAAGGAAAATTTGAAGAAAAGAGCAAGGCTAATAATAATGGTAAGTATGTTCTCAGCATGTAGACAAGTGATTACTAATGACATGTTTAAATATAAAGATGTGTACAAGTTCATGTGGAGAGAAGATAAAAGAAATAAGAAAAGCCTCATTGACTGTGTTAATGTTAATAGTGTATCTTCATGCTGATTTAAGATATAAGAGTGTACAATGTACACAGGATTTGAAATTGGAAGTGACCATCATTTAGTTTTTAGTAGGATAAAAATGAATAGCACATTGAAAAGAACAGTAAGTAATGAAGAAAGAAAGTTTTTTTAAAAAATTAAAGTTGAGCAGCTTTACCAGGTAAATTGTAGACTCAACTAGGCAAACATATTAAAGAGAAAAAATTAAACCACTTGAAAGCAAAAACCAAACTTTATAGTCTCTGTAGCAAACTCCGAAGAAGCCATTGACTGATTCAGCTAGAGGTGGTATGTGGTGAAGTTGTCTGCAAGAATAGAAAAATACGAATGTCATGGTAGACATAAGAAGTTAAAGATGTAGTCCTGGAAAAGAAGCAAGCACACTAAATGTTCCTAGTAAATAAACTGGCATATGCCCTAAAAGAATACAGAGAAAAATGTAAGAGTGCTAAGCCATGTATGCAAACATCTTAAGAAAAGTCATGGGAAGACTTGGGTAAGAGTGTGGAAAGTAAATATCAGGAAGGTGGCAAAATGTTCTAGGCTATCAATAAAGCTTAGAAATGGAGGAAAGAGTACTTTAAAAGAATCAGAGAGGATAATGATAACATGAAAACTGAAAGTATATCTTAGATGTCTGGACTAATTGCTTTAAAAGACTGTTAAATGAAACAAGCAGTGATAGAACTTGAGTAGAAAATTTTCAAGAGAAATGCAAACAGGAGTACATTTAATAGTGAGGTAGAAAAAGCAGTTAAACTTGAAATACAAGTTCTGTGTAAAAGGCAGTTGGAGTAGATAATATTCTGCTAGAAATGCTCAAATATGGAGATAAAAAGTTTTTCAATTGCTACACTGCATAATTCAGAGAGTCTGGTCAGAAGGTCAAATTTCAGATGACCGGAGTTGAGCTATTATAGTTCCCATCTATAAAAACGGAAATAAAGCTGAATGTGAGAATTACAGAGGACTTTCTCTTCTAAGTGCTGCTGGTAAGATATATTAAAAATAATTGAAAAGAGGATAAAAAATTTATGGAAGAGAAACTGGGAGAAGAATAAGCTGGATTCATGGCAAATAGAGTTTGTCAGGATCAGATTTTCACTTTACGACAAATAGTTAAGTCATGATAATATGACAAAGATCTGCATTTTAGTTTTGTAGATCTGGAACAGGCATATGACAAGGTGCTTCGAGAAAAGCTATTCAAAACACTACAGTTATATAGGATAAATGGAACATTATACAGGGCAATACACAGTCGATATTTAACTTTTAAAGTCAACAATTAGAATTAAAGGAAATACAGGAACATGGTTTGATGTAAAATTAGGTGTATATTAGAATTGGAGATATCAACCTTAGCTCTTTCTGCTTAATACAGACGATGTTGTATTCCTAAGCAGATTCATGCTGCAAGTTTACAGGATTATCTACTAAATTGAATAATAGCTGTAACATTTGGCATGAAAATCAGCAAGAGAAAAGATCAAAATTATGAAAAGAGGCTGGAACATAGAAAGCTTCAGCTGCATTCTGAATGGAGAGCCTATAGATGAAGTAAAATATTTCAGCACAATTAGGCACAATTTTTAGTGAAGATGGCCAGTTAAATCTGGAAATAGATCATAGAATAAGAAAAACTGGTATCATGGTAGGCAGTTGAATAAATTTATATATAATAAGAGAGAAATTAGTCAAAATACTAAGTAGTATACAAGACAGCGTTCAAACCAGTCATGGATCAAGTGCTTTATTTCTAATCCCATGGATCATGGGATTAGAAATAAAGCACTTGATCAAAGATTAGAGATCACGGATATGAGAGTTAATTCTCTCATATCTGTGATCTCTAATTAGAAAAATTAGAGGGCTGAACAGATGGCATCAATGGGTTGGTATCGATGTAATCCACAAAAGGTTGAAAACCAATAGTACCATCCAGTAGGCTTAAGTATTAAATAATGTGGAAGCTCTGTTTCTGGTATTGACCTCTATTGGTTTATTTTTTTCGGTTGTTTTATTATTAATTTTAATTTTAATATAGCTTTCTTTCATTATATTTGCTATTGCTTTTGTGGTTTGAGGTGGAGTATCAGTTCACACAGAATGTTATATAATTTTGTTCTATTTGATTTGATCATATGCTTTTTCGTAATCTTGGAAGGCTATATGTGTTGGCATGTTAAATTGTATTCTTTTTTCTATAATTTGTTTAAGTTTAAATGTTGGATCTGTGCAGGATCTTCCTTTCCTAAATCCTCATTTATTTAATAATCCTCATTAAAAAATACCACAAGTATTTTTTCTCTGTAAATTGCGTATGTTCTGAAGGGCCGATTTGTCTGTATGCGGGATGAGAAACCCGAGTTTCTGGGAGAAAAAAGCTTGCTACCTCCGTATGAGATCGGCTAACTCATTCAATTGAAAACGTCCATATAAAGATTCCTGCTGTCATGACGGGAATCGAACTGAGGCCTTTTCGATTGGAAAAGGCCTCAGTTCGATTCGCAATGTACCATTGTTCTTCCAATTGTGCTATGGAGGCAATTATCATCATCATAATCAAATTCCTGACGTGCCCTCAAGGGCAGTACAGGATATGATAGTACTACATGAAAAATTTACACCATTACTAACTTCCTATCTACAATTTCTGAACTATGCCATGCAGCCACTGTAAGACTTTTATACCACCATATTTCAGCATTTCTGGTTGAATATCATCTACTCCTGCTGCCTTTCCACATTTCAAGCCTTTGATGGCTTTTTCTACTTCAAGTATGGATATGTATTTCTGACTGTATGCCTGTTGAGTGTTTTTTACCACTGTGCTATCACCATTCTCTAAGAGCACAAGCTGACTTATTTGCCAGGAACTTTTGATATGCTTTCTTCTTTTCCTTCACTGCCTCTTTAACTTCCTGTGTCCACCTTGGAGTTCTGATTTTTCTATCCTTGCAGACAAACTCACCACATGCCTCTCTGGCTGAATCAATCAGAGGCAATTTATCGTAATTGAAATGGTTTAGAGCTGTATTTATATAGTTCTGTATTTATTCCACCTTCTCCTGTAGCTTTTCTATTTTTTAGTTTTTCCATTATTTTCTTAGATCATTTAAGTGAATTGGTTCTTCATTTGTTTCTTGATTCATTACTTGTTTTATTTCAATTTGATTATTATTGTTTAGAAACTAGGTGATTGGTCCATTCTTTTGTGGAGGGGCTTCTAATTTGGAGCAGAGCTAGACTAAGCGGGTCCCCATGTGACAGATAGGGGAATTGCTATCAGAAATGGTGGTTGGTTGTGAATACCCAATAAGTGGTCCTGGACCAAAGCGGCAAGCTTTGGAGGCAATTTGCCAGCCCAGCTGACAAATTCTTATACTCGGAAATTTCAAGGGAATATAAACCAGACAGTCCAAAAGATAAAACAAAATTGGAAAAAGGTCTCTATCTAAATTTAAATTTCTTTAAATTTCTAATGAACCACAAAGATGCTTGTTTTTGGAGATTAAAAATACACAATGGCTAGCAATAGAGCCATAACATTCACCAATCTTTTTTTCAGCATCATATGTTTTTACTTTTATTTATGTGATTTTTCAAGTTCTCATACATGAACTGAGATTCTAACATTGATTAAGTACAGTTGTGCTCCGGCAATATGTGCAATGTGTGTGACGCACACAGGATAGTAAAGGCGCCAAAGATTTCAGGCGAGGAGGAAATATTTTAGAAAAATGTTATTCATTAATTATATCAAAATAAATTACATTTTTGTTTAAATTTTAATATTTTATTGATTTGTCTTAAACAAATTATTTATAATCACTTATTTGTTATTATTCCTTAAGATCTTATTTAATTCTGATCCTAGTTCTAACAAGTAGTTTAGCTTAAACAAGTAAAAACTTGAACACTTGCATGAGTTTATTGTTTACAGGATGACGCACGTTTGAATTTGTTTGATCTTGTTCACACTCGCATTTGCTCTAAACATATATAAGAAAATCTGCTCAAGTTTTAAACTTTATTCTCTATTCTGCTATTATCAGCAGAATATAGGCAGCATCTTGCAATGTACCTGAATCATCATGAGAAAAATTTAAATCATTTGAGCAATTACAAAAAATGGAACAGAATTAATTACATTCTTAAAAAACAAAACTTATATTGATCATTTGCAACAAACAATTTTAGATAATGAAAGGAAACATTGGTATGAATTTATAAAAAAAGAATCTTTTTTAGTACAGTTTTTAGGTAAACAAAATATAGCTCTTCATGATAAAAGTAATAAACTTTACTATCTTAACAATGATAATTTTTTAAAATGCATTGAGATGTTAGAAAAGTTTGATCCTTTTATATCGGAACACGCATGACATGTAGCTAATGATCCTGACTTTAAAAATATGCCCTCCTATTTAGGAGATAAAATTGAAAATGAAATACTCACTTTATTGGCATCAAATATTAAAAATAACCTTTTTATAAAGTGTTTTTTTTATTGGGGTGGGGGTATAGGGACACCAACTAAAGTTTCGCATGCAGTCGCTGGACACTACTGGCACGTCCCTGATTAGGTAAAGATTTAATTAATAAACTTGGATGTAATTCAAAAAATTTGCAGCAAAAACATTTTTTTTCAGTCACAGGGGAAAAAAAAAAGGAAAATTCTGGAATCTGCACGAATTTACAATCCTATTTATTATGGTAGAACAATTTGAATTCTTTTATAGAACATTTTTGAAACTTACCATATATAAACTTTAAACACATGGTCATTTTATGTATGTATTTTGCACTTGCGTTTTGTATACAACTTTTTTACATTTGTTTTTTTTTTACACCAATTTTTATATTTGTTTATGCTGTTAAGTATTTATTACCTTATACACTGCTGTGAGATGTATTGGTGTAGTATCACTACTACTTTAACTGTCCTTATGGCAGCGAACTCAAAACCAAATGAAACCAAACCCGAATAAAGATACTTTTATCATCATCATCAAATTCCTGCCATGTATCCTCAAGGGGGGGTGTACAGGATATGATAGCACTACATGAAAAATTTACATCATTACTAACTTCCTATCTACAATTTTACTCCAAATCAGTCTGTTGCTTGTGAAAACTCCAACATTACCAGATCTTATATTTCTATTGTCTAAGGCACTTTGTACCGTATCAATTCACCTATATCTTGGTCTTCCTCTGGGTAGTTTTCCTGCCAACCTGACAGAGAACACCTGTTTTGCTAATCTTTCCTCGCCCATTCTGTTTAAGTGACAATACCACCTGAGATTAGCTCTGCTAATGCATTCCTGGATGCCGACAATGTCAAGTTCCTTCCTAATATCCTCATTTTTAATATGATATTGCCATTGATGCCATCTGTTCACGCCTATAATCTTTCTCAGGACTCTCATATCTGCGGTCTCTAGTCTTTGGTCAAGCGTTTTACTTGTGACCCAGCTCTCAGATCCATAAGTTAAAACTGGTTTGAACACTGTCTTGTATACAGCTAATTTAGTGTTCCGACTAATTTCTCTCTTATTCCATATGAATTTATTCACTTTATTTCCCACTATACCAGTTTTGCTGATTCTGTTGTCTATTTCTATATTTAATTTACCATCTTCAGTAAAAATTGTGCCTAAGTAGCTGAAATATTTTACTTGTTCCACAGGTTCTCCATTCACAACAAAGTTGACATTTTCAATGATTCTGCCTATTTTCATTGTCTTTGTCTTTTTATTGCTGACCTTCATACCATATCTATTACAATAGCTATTCAATTTAGTCAGAGAATCTTGCAGACTTGTAGCGGATTTATTTAGAAGTATAACATCAGCCGCATAAAGCAAAGAGCTGATATTAACAACTCCAATTTTGATATCATGTTTAATACCACTTTCCTTCATAATGTGATCCATATAGATAATGAATAACAGAGGGGATAATGTACATCCTTGTCTCACACCAGATTTAACATTAAACCATCTTCCTGTACTTCCTTCAATTCTAACTGCTGACTTACAACTCAAATAAAGACTAAGTATTGCTTGATATAATGCCGCATTGACACCATATAACTGCAACGTATTGAATAGCTTCTCTCTTGGCATCTTGTCATATGCCTTTTCCAAATCGACAAAACTTAAATACAGATCTATGTTATATTCCCATGCTTTCTCGACTATTTGTCGGAAAGTGAAGATCTGATCCAGCCTATATTTGGCCTGAATCCAGCTTATTCTTCACCAAGCTTTTTTTTCCACAATTCTTCTCAACCGTTTCTCAAGTATACTTGCATAGATTTTGCCAGGAACACTCACTAGGGAAATACCTCTGTAATTCTCACATTCAGTTTTATTTCCCTTTTTATATATGGGTACTATGAGAGCTCTACTCTAATCATCGGGAATTCGTCCCTCTGTCCAGGCATTCTGAACTATGCAATGCAGCCACTGTAAGACTTTTATACCTCCGTGTTTGCGCATTTCTGGTCGAATATCATCTACTCCAGCTGCCTTTCCACATTTCAAGCCTTTGATGGCTTTTTCTACTTCAAGTATGGATATGTATTCCTGACTGCATGCCTGGTCAGTGTTTTTTATCACTGTGCTGTCATCACTGCACATCAATTTTATCTTGCTCAAGACTAAATAGTGATCACTTCCACTTTCGAATCCTCCATACCCTCTGGTGTTCTGGACCGGGGAGAAAACATCACTATCAACAATAACATAGTCAGTGAGACTTTTCTTATTCCTTGCCTCTTCTCTCTATGTGAATTTGTGCACATTTTTATGTTGGAACATGGTGTTAGTAATAACCAGTCCATGTCCTGAGCAGAAATCCAACATATATTTGCCATTATTATTAGCTTTGCTCTTTTCTCCCAATTTTCCCAAAACATTTTTGTATGTCTGACAATCACTTCCTGCTCTGCTATTTTGATCTCCAACAAGGATCCCAACTTTTCCTTTTTCATTGTATCTGTAGCTTTCTCTAGAGCCTCAAAAAATTGCTCCACTTCTACCTTAGTAGACCTTCTGTCGGACCATAGGCACAAATAAGTCGCTGTGGCCAGTTCCCCATTCTGATATTTGCCCAAATCACTCTACTTGACACTGCCTGCCTTTCAAGAAGATGAGCCTCGTATTTTGTGTTGAATACTATGGCTACTCCTTCTTTTCCTTGATTGTCATTTCCTGAATATAACATTTTGCATTTATTGCTCAGAAAGATCTCACCAGTTTTTGTCTTTTTTGTTTCAGTCACCCCTATTATGTCGATGTGGTATTTATCTAATTTTTCAGCTAGCTCCATTTCTTTGCCATTCAGGCTTCTTCTGTTGATAGTACCGATCTTTAACTCTGGTGATGTTGAGTTGGAGTGTTTTTTCAGATTTGTTCCAGTAGCTGACTTTTTGCTGTTTGCCCTGGTTCCCTGGCGAAAACAATGGGGGCCTTGTTTAATCAGGCGATGCCCCAGCTGGCATGAAATTTTGTCATGTTGTACCATCATTTTGTATTTTGGTTTAACCAATATGAATACAATTTGGTCAGCTAAATCCCAAATTGCAAAGCCCATCCTTGTTCGTTCAGTATCAAGGTAGATATCCAGCAGGGTGCACCACGAGATGGTGAGGATTGGACATTAGATCAGAAGCCCTGCTCGGTTCTCCGCATTCCTTTAAAGGCTATGTGGAGGTCTCCTCTCAGTTATACAGCTTTAGACTTTTTTATTCCTTGGCCACTAAAATATCAAGCTACTCAATACTTGTATTTATATGCAGCCGGTTTATTCGCTAAATATTCTGTTTCAGATTTTTGCTAAGTCAGGATTAATATTGCATAAAAATATTAATCTTCGTTTTCCATGTTTTTAACTTGAATGAATCTATCATTTAAATGACATTAGTATTACAGGTTATTGTTATAGCACATTATGGTTATTGAGATGATTTGTATTAATAGTACATTGCTGAGCATGTTTTTATTGTTTGCCATAAGGTAGCATATATTGTCTGTTTGACAGGCATTTAGATTAGTATGTGGGTGACTGCTCTGTTTACCTGTGACAAAATCCAGTTTTATTTATTGGTAACATAGGATAAGTAATCTTTCTTTCTGAATTGTATTTTGATAGTAATTCTAAGTTTTCCATAAATTTTGAGAATTATCAATGCTGAATATATGATAAGTTTTGTTTGTACTTATTTGTGCTTATTAAAATATGAGTAGTTTTTTGTACAATATTTAAATATAATTTGAAGAATTGTTATTATCTGAATTTGTTTTTAGGAGTTAGAGAAGTTGGATCCTGATGATATTCTAAATCGACAAGTGGAAGAACTTGATCGTGAAAGAAAAGAACTTCAGGCTAAGCTTAAAAAACAAGAAAGGAAGGTAAAGGATTTTTTTAAAATTTTCAGCATTTATAATCTCTTTCTCTCTCTCTTTTTTTTTTCTTAACTTGATAACTTGAATTTATGAATGAATATGATAATTCTTTATATAATGGAAAAAGAGTTTTAAAGTTGAATATAGCTGTTATCTGAAACGTTTATTTTTTAAGTGGCCTCATTTGTTAAGCAGAATTTTATATTCATTCCTATGTGAGGAGTAAATATGCAACTTGACTCATTTTACACACATGTAATATATATATATATATATATATATATATATATATATATATATATTGCATGCAATATGCAACTTTTTCTTTTCTTTGGACTCATTAGGTTCAGGTTCAAAGCCACTGTATTGATATTTTATATATCTCTACTTTTTATAGAAGATTTATGGTTCCAATTATATATATATATATATAATTTTCACTTTCATTCCTAATTCAATGATCTCTTTGTTTTCCACACCACAAGATGAATCGTCTTTTTTACTGAATGATGGCATTTTCACAAAGCAATATCCAATAATAAAAAAAATCACAAAAGAACAGATGTCATTGTACAGCAGATGGAACAGTCATCATTAAGTTTATTACCAAGCATGTCTGCAGTTTAAAACAATATAATGAGGTTAACACATTTGCCATGAACAAGGACAAATCATCTTATGCTATTGATCCTGGGAAGTGATGCCACAGATAGTGGCATGTGCTGCTCTCAAAGCCAAAACTATTCAGACTGGAGAAGATCTACTTTAGTATATTAGAATTAAGGGTATTCTATATTTGGCTGATATATTTGAACTAACCAGTAATAAATAGCATCTGTATAGATATATTGTTAGCTTAGTACTAGAATGAAAATTACTGTCTATAGTGAAAAACATTTTCTTTTCCCTAATGCTGCATAACTGAAAGCCAAAGCACAGTAGAAATTTTATTGTAGTATGAATAACACATGAATCTGTTGATTTTATTTTATGACAGGATGGCTGTCATAAATACAAGTGGTCTTCAGTTAAGAACTGACTGTATAGCTTCTTCCAGTCAGTTGTTAATTCTGCCTTCTCATGATGTGGCTTGTTTCCACCATATGGTCCCTTTGGTGGAAGAAATCAACAGCATTTTGAAATGCAAAGAGAAATTTTCCTTGTTAGGAGCAGATGCTTGGTCTACAGACATACAGGTCTATCTTAATAGCTTCAGGTCAATTAGAACTAAACAAAACTAGCAGTATTGAAAAGATTATAGGGAACTGAATTGTACACATTACAAAAAATAAAAAATAAAATAAAAATAAAAAAAATATCTGGCATTTGGAATACTGAAGAATTCTCTTTCTTGTGTTCTCATTAAAACAAAAGGCAAGCATTTCATATCAAGTACAACATTAGCAGAACAAAAAATAAAAAATAAAATAAAGTCAAAGAACAAAATATATAAACTATCATAAAATTTTATGCACATTTGTGAGTGGATTGAATGATGCTGAATTAGTACCTAGACTTCACTACAAGGGTGGTCTGAAAAGTTCTTCGACTTGACCATAGATGGCAATTCTACTGGCAAGATTGTTTTATAAGTTGGTACATCTGTCATAAGCATCCGTGTGAAATTGCAAGTCATTCTATCAAGTAATTTGTTTTATACAGCTGTCTGAAGCAAAAGTTTTGTCTGTATCCCTTGAAATGGATAAAATTGAGTACGTGCTTTTATAAAACTCTTTGTAAAAGAAGGTTTAATACCAAAAGAAATTCATCTGAAGTTCATAAAAGTTTATGGGCACTCTTCTCCTTTGTCTTCGACAATTAAGAAATGGGCTGCCGAGTTTAAATGTGGCTGAACCAGCCTTGAAGATGGATCTACGTGAAAGACATCCAAAAAAAGTGTAACAACACCAGAAATCATTGATCAAGTGCACGATATGGTATAAGATGACCGGTAAGTAAAATTGCTGAAACTATAGGCATTTCAAAAGAATGTGTAGAATATATTTTACATGAAGAATTGCAAATGTAAAAGCTTTGTGCAAGATGGGTGCTGTACTTGCTCACAGCAGATCAAAAATGCACTTGCATGAAAATCTCTGAACAGTGCTTGGAGCGTTTTAACAAGAATGAAACTGATTTTGCGCATCGATTTATTACTATGAATGAGACTTGGATTCACCATTACACACCAGAATCCAAATAGCAGTCACAACAGTGGAAAGACATCGGTTGTTCATTGTCAAAGAAGACAAAGTCGGTTCCATCAGCAGGAAAGTTCATGGCATCAGTGTTTTGGGATGCTAAAGGCATTTTGTTTATTAATTATCATTAAAAAGGTAAAACAATAATCGGGGAATATTATTCCGATCTTTTAAACAAACTAGATAAAAAAATTTGTGAGAAAAGATCTAGTTCATCATCATCATCATCAAATTCCTGCCATGTAACCTCAAGGGGTGTACAGGATATGATAGTACTACATGAAAAATTTACATCATTACTAACTTCGTATCTATAATTTTCCTCCAAATCAGTATGTTACTTGTCAAGACTCCAACATTATCAGATCTTATATTTCTATCATCTAAGGCACTTTGTACTGTATGAATCCACCTATATCTTGGTCTTCTTCTATGTCGTTTTCCTGCCAACCTGGCGGAGAACACTTGTTTTGCTAATCTTTCCTCGCCCATTTTGTTTAAGTGACCATACCACCTGAGATTAGCTCTGCTAACGCATTCCTGGATGCTGACAATGCCAAGTTCTTTCCTAATATCCTCATTTTTAATATGATATTGCCATTGATGCCATCTGTTCATGCCTCTAATCTTTCTCAGGACTCTCATATCTGCGGTCTCTAGTCTTTGGTTAAGTGTTTTACTTCTGACCCAGCTCTCAGATCGATAAGTTAAAACTGGATTGAACACTGTCTTGTATATAGCTCATTTAGTGTTCTGATTAATTTCTCTCTTATTCCATATGAATTTATTCAGTTGACTTCCTACCATACCACCTTTGTTGATTCTGTTGTCTACTTCCATATTTAATTTACCATCTTCACTAAAAATCGTGCCTAACTAGCTGAAATGTTTTACTTGTTCCACAGGTTCTCCATTCACAACACAGTTGACATTTTCAATGATTCTGCCTATTTTCATTGTCTTTGACTTTTTATTGCTGACCTTCATACCATATCTATTAGAACAGTTATTCAATTTAGTCAGAGAATCTTGCAGACTTGTAGTGGATTTATTTAGAAGTATAACATCGTCCGCATAAAGCAAACAGCTGACATTAACATCTCCAATTTTGATATCATGTTTAATACCTCTTTCCTTCATAATATGATACATATAGATAATGAGTAATAGAGGGGATAACGTACATCCTTGTCTCACACCAGATTTAACATTAAACCATCCTCCTATACTTCAATTCTAACTGCTGACTTCCTACTTAAATACAGACTAAGTATTGCTTGATATAATGCCCTATTGACACAATTTAACCGTAGCGTATTGAATAGCTTCTCTCTTGGCACCTTGTCATATTCCTTTTCCAGATCGACAAGACTTAAATATAGATCTTTGTAATATTCCCTGCTTTCTCAACTATCTGTCGTAAAGTGAAAATCTGATCCTGATGGCCTCTATTTGGCCTGAATCCAGTTTGTTCTTCACCAGGCTTCTCTTCCACAGTCCTTCTCAACCGTTTCTCAAGTATACTTGCATATATCTTACCAGGAACACTCAATTTGTAATTCTCACATTCAGTTTTATTTCTCTTTTTATATATGGGTACTATGAGAGCTATACTTCAATCATAGGGAATTTGTCCCTCTGTCCAGACTTTCTGAACTATGCAGTGCAGACACTGTAAGACTTTTATATCACCATTCTTCAGCATTTCTGGTTGAATATCATCTACTCCTGCTGCCTTTTCACATTTTTCAAGCCTTTGATGGCTTTTTATACTTTAAGTATGGATATGTATTCCTGATTGTATACCTGTTGAGTGTTTTTTACCACTATGCTATCACTGCTTGTTTCATTTCGCAATTTTTCGAAGTAATTACTCCATACTTCAAGGATATCCTTTTCCCCCGTTTTCATTTCACCTTTATCATCTCTAACTCCTTTTACAGCACTCTTTCCTCCATTTTCCTAAGCTTCTTCAACAACCTCCAGAATATTTTGCCACCTTCTTGATATTCATTTTCTATGATCTTGCCAAAGTCTTCCCATGACTTTTGTTTAGCTAGTTTTACACAGTGTTTCGCTTTCTTACATTTGTCTCTGTATTCTCTAAGAGCACAAGGCGACTTATTTGCCAGGAACCTTTGATATGCTTTCTTCTTTTCCTTCACTGCCTCTTTAACTTCCTGTGTCCACCATGCAGTTCTGATTTTTCTATCCTTGCAGACAACTTCACCATATGCCTCTCTAGCTGAACCAATCAGGGTTTTCTTCAAGGCTTCCCACTGAATCTCCAAGGTTTGGTTCCTGTTCTCAAACTCTTTCATTTTTCCTTCAATAATCTCTTTCTATTTTAGTCTACAGTTCACATCTGAGAGCTGCTCAACTTTTATTCGCTTTAAAACTTTCTTGCTTGTCATTCTTTTCAATATGAAATTCAATTTTATCCTGCTCAAGACTAAATAGTGATCACTTCCAATTTCAAATCGTCTGTACACTCTGGTGTCCTGCACCAGGGAGAAAACATCACTATCAACAATAACATAGTCAATGAGACTTTTCTTATTCCTTGCCTCTTCTCTCCATGTGAATTTGTGCACATTTTTATGTTGGAACATAGTGTTAGTAATAACCAATCCATGTCCTGAGCAGAAATCCAACTGGTATTTGCTATTATTGTTAGCTTTGCTCTTTTCTCCAAATTTCCCCAAAATAATTTTGTATGTCTGACAATCATTTCCTATTCATCTAATTAGATCCCCAAGAAGGACCAACTTTTCCTTTTTCATTGTGTCAGTTGCTTTCTCTAAAGCCTCAAAAAATTGCTCCACTTCCACCTTAGTAGAACCTTCTGTGGGACCATAGGCACAAATAAGTCTCATTGTCCAGTTCCCCATTCTCATATTTGCCCGCATCACTCTACTTGAGATTGCCTGCCATTCAAGAAGATGAGCCTCGTATTTAGTGTTGAATACTATGGCTACTCCTTTTTTTTTTTCCCTTGATTGTCATTGCCATAATAGAACATTTTGTATTTATTGCTCAGTAAGATCTTGCCAGTTTTTGTGTTTTTTGTTTCAGTCACCCCTATTATGTCGATCTGGTACTTATCTAATTTGTCAGCTAGCTCCATTTCTTTGCCATTCAGGCTTCTTATGTTGATAGTACCGATGTTTTACTCTGGTGATGTTGAGTTGATGTGTGTTTTCAGATTTGTTCCAGTAGCTGACTTTTTACTGTTCGCCCTGGTTCCCTGGCGAAAACAACGGGGGCCTTGTTTAACCGGCAATGCCCCAGCCGACATGAAATTTTGTCATGTTGTATCATCATTTTGTATATTGGTTTAAGCCAATAAGAATACAATTTGGTCGGCTAAATCCCAAATTGCTAGCCCATCCTCGTTCGTTCAGTATCCAGGTAGATACCCAGCAGGGTGCACCACGAGATGGTGAGGATTTGACATTAGGTCAGAAGCCCTCGGTTCTTTTCATTCCTTTAAAGGCTAAGTGGTGGTCTCCTCTCAGTTATATAGTTTTGACCCTTGATCCGGTTTTCGGGGAAAAAAAAAAATCATGCTACATCAGCACAATGCACCTGCCCACAAAGATGTTTTGGTAATGGAAAAATGAAGGGATCCACACTCTGAATTGTTGGAACATCCACTCTATTCTCCAGATTTGACTCCCTCTTCTTTCTCTTCCCAAAACTAAAACTCTTCCTCGCTGGTCAACGTTTTTCTTCAAATCAAGAGGTGATTGTAGCTGAAGGGGTATTTTGCTGAAAATCTTACTGAGACCACTGCAGGGATGGGATAATGGTGCTGGAGTATCACTGGAATAAATGTATTAGTCTTAAAGGAGATAAGTTGAAACATAAAAATAATTTTGAAATTATAACTTCGTTTTTTCATTGTGAAGCTGAGAACTTTACAGACCACCCTCGTATATCTGACATCATCAATGTAGGAATATGATTAAGTATGCTTTCAAAAATGACAGGATAAATTGTGTATACTAGGGAATAAACATACATTATGATGAAACATGATACTGTATAGAAGTGCAAATATTTATTATAATTTCTTATCTGTGAGGGTATCAATAATGAACACCAAAACAAGTCATTTTGCAAATGGTGCTAAATACTTACAAGAAAATAGGCTAGGAAAACCTTACAAGTAGTCTTCTGAAAATCTTCATAAATGTGAATTTTCGTCATCCGAATTAAAACGGCTGTATTGAAATAGTACATATAGTCATGAGACCGAAAGCAATACAGCCATTGATAAATTAAGTTCATTACAAATGAACAAGTCATGTGTCAAGACAGTACCTGATATCCTTGATGTCTATACATGAAGTAATAGGTGTTGTCTGTGCCAAGGTGTAGCATAGACAGCTTGAAAGTAGTCCATGGACATACTGTGAGGAGCAAACAGACATATAGCCTGCCTTAATAAGATGTAGGATCTCATTTCACTGCGATGATTGCAGCAGTCCTATAGGACATACTTTCTACAAGCATCCATTGGCATCATCATCATCATTATTATTATTATTCGTGACACCTCCAAGGAGTTTGAGGACACCCACTATACAACTGTCTCAACCACTACACCTCTACTACCAATCATCTCCATCAATGCCATCTACCACCCACCACAACTAGTATTTTTTGTCTGTAAATTGCATGTGTTCTGAATGGCCAATTTGTCTGTAGGCAGGATGAAAAACCCAAGTTTCTGGGAGCAAAAACCTTGCTACTTCCATATGAATCCGGCTAACTTACCTTTGATTGAAAAAGTTCACATAAAGATTCCTCCCGTCACGATGAGAATCAAACTTAGGCCTATTCCAATCGAAGGGCGCAATGTACCGCCATTCTTCCAATTGTGCTACAGAGGCGCAAAATACACATTCAATGTGCATTTTGGACCATTCCTCCTTAGGCATGTTCATCTTCATGTACATGTGTGTAATGAACCAGCCTTTAGACTGGTTCATCCCACAGATGTTCAATAGGGTTGAGATCAAGCCAGTCAAGTGTGGTGGTGTTCATGTCCACAAACCACTCAGTTACAGCAGCAGCCTTATGACATGGTGCATTGTCTAGCTGAAAGAGACAGTGGTTAGTTCTGTAGAAATGTCTCAACATAGGAAGCATTGCACTGTCCTGAATGTTCAGATATTTCTTGGAGTTCAGTGCTCATGGCACCACAAACTAGGGAAAACAGGATCATACTCTCACACTGCCACCTTTGAATTTCATAGTAGGGGTTATACACTCTGGTTAGCGTCCTTCACCAGGCATCCACCACACTCACACCATCCATCTGCTCAGTAGAGGGCGTAGTGCAATCCATAGCTCTATAACACAGCTTTCCAAACATTTACACCTCGCTATACATGCCCTTTACATCATTGAAGACCATGTTGGTTCGGGTAATGTGGAGCTTGAATATTGCAGTCCTACCTTGGTTCTGAATTTTTTATTCAAATTTGTGTTCCAGTCAATGTTTGGAACTTTGCATTCAATGTATCGACCTACAAATGCTGGTTTTTACATATTATCCTTCGTAGCAACCTGTAGTCACATTCAGTGAGTGTGGTGGTGGGTCATCCACTGTGGGTAGCACTTGCAGTTGACTCTCTGTCCTTTCATCTTGGTATGGTATCACAGATTATTGACCTGTGATAGCCCAATTTGCCGAACAGATAGGCCTGCAGTATGACATTCTATTGCAATGCTACTTTCAAACTTCATCAGTTCTCTTCTTGCGGCCATTTCACACAGACACATTTGCTCTGAATTGGGAGCATCATATTCTTCCAATTTATACCAGCTACAAACATGTTGCATGGCATGATGCACCTTGCCCATGGAAGTGTCCATTGTCTTCCTTCCAACCAGCATATGTCAGTTTATAAATAGTTGAATTTTAATGCCTTTTCATTTTCCAGAGGGAGTAGGTGATTTTTTTTTATCTCTAATTTTTTCTCTAGAAAATTGTAGACCACAAGTTTGTAGAGTTTGAGTGCAGTCTCATTTAATTTTGTATGAGAATCAGTGTTTTGTGTACTGGTCTGGCATAGCTTGATTTTGTGGCATTATGGGAATAATGATTGTTTCCACTAAAGACTAACTTTAGAATTGACCAAAAAAAAGTTTCTTTAAGACTTTTAACCCACTTTTGTTGGAAATTAGAATTAATTAGTTGTTTCAACTTAGGATCATGAGGATGGAAGGGCTCTGTACCTGTTTCTATTTTCTCAACAGTGGAGGCTGAGTAGGTTACGACTCACCATTACCTATCCCAGTTGGCTTACAGATTGTAAACTGTCTTGTATACATAAAGTTTTCGATATTCAGTGATTGCAGGTTATTGTGATCATCAAATACCTGATATGTACCCACAGTGGGTATACAGGATACTGAGACAGCACTGTGCAATTATGGATGCATTATGACTAATCTCCTCTCCACAATTCTTCTCCATGTTAAACTGTCACTTATCAACATTACAGTATACTGTCATCTGTTATATTTCTATCTTTTAAGGCAGTACTGACTGCATCAGTTCACCTATATCTCAGCCTGGGTCTTGCCATGGCATTAAACACCTGTTTTTCTACCCTTTCCTCTCACCTTTAGATTACCTGTTTACATATTCTTGAATGATAACATTGTCAGGTTCCTTTCTAATATCTTAATTTTTCATCTGAATGTTGCCATTAAGGTCATGTCGTGACTTCTCTTATTTTTCTCAGAACTGGTGGTCTCTAGCTTTGACCAGTTGTTTTATTTTTTTGTATCCAGTTCTCAGATCCATAAGATAAAATTGGTTTGAAAGGTGTCCTGTATAGTAGTAATTTAATGTTTTGGCAAATTTTTCTCTTATTCCACAGAAATTGATTCAGTTGCCTTCCAACCATACCATCTTTGCTTATTTATTTATTTCCATTGCATTTTTCATAAAATGATAGGTTTTAGTAGTACTTATTCTTTTCTAGTAGGAAAAATTGAAAATTAAAAGAATATGGGGAAAAGATAACAATATTGCTATGTTATAGTGTGATAATGTTTTTGAAATAAGATTAGCAAATTAAGTATCTAATATCTTTTATTAAGTTTAAATTTATTGTACAAATATACAAAAAGTAACTGAAATGTGTATAATTAAAAAAATTATAAATATATAAAAAAAAGTTTCATATGGCAAATAACTTAATAGATGTAGTGAAAAATGTGAATTTCATTAAATAAACTAGGCTTATTTGCATAATATGTAGATATATAAACAAATACTAAATATTGCAAATTTCTGAATGTACTGCATCTGTATGTCACTCTTAATAAAGTGATGGTACACTGTAAGTTGCATACCAACCCCAGAAAAGCACTGTCTGTTTCTGTATTTGGTACATTTTTCACTAAAATGTGTGCCTAAATAGTTCGAATACTTCTGTTCTCCTTTAGTTTTTCATTGGAAATGCAATTTCCATGTTTCTACCTATTTTAAGAGAATTGGTCGTTTTATTGATGGTTTTCATATGCCAAATTTTTTACAACAGTTAATCGGTTTTCTTAAAGAATCCTGGAGACATATACCAAGTTTCTTGAGGAATATGATAATTTCATTTCATATTAGTTTTAATGCCACTTTCTTTCATAATGTGCTCTGTATACATGCTTAAAGGTAACTAGAGGTAGCATTCATTGTTCACTTACATCTGATTACTCCCTTATACCAGAAATTCAACTATTTTCTTATTCATCTGTTGTTGAAAGTTTTTCCACTTGATAAATTAAATATGCCAAGAAATTATATTCTTGATTTAATCCTTTTTCCAAGTGTAAGCAAAGAAAGTTTGTGCCTGAAATATTTTCAGAACTGGGCAACTCGTATATAGAAGCTAGTGACTTTACATCACTTGCTTTAGTATCCCATAATGCAAAGTACATATCCTTATGGACATGTATAATGCTATGCATTATGGGAAGGGTCACTATCCAGACCAGTTTCAAACTTTTTTGAGGTCTTGTCAGTGGAGCTGCACCCAGAGGTAATACCAAGGTTGAAATAATGCAGAAGTCATATTTCCATATATGAGTAGCCGGAAGGCGATTAGAGATAATTGTTGGACCCTTTCTATAATGCATAGTATTATACATGTCTGGAAGGATATGTGCTCTGCATTATGGGATAATAAAGCACGTGATGTGAAGTCACTAGCTTCTATATATGAGTTGTCCAGTCCTGAAAATACTTCAGGTGCAAACTTTGTTTGCTTACACTTGTATAAAGGATTAAACCAAGGATATAATTGATTGGTATCTTTAATTTATTTCTTATTCTTCCTTCAATTCTATTTGCTAGCTTAAACCTTAACTAGAGACAATGTATTGTCCTGTATAATATTCCATTTACATCATATAATTACATTGTTTTAAACAGTTTTTCCTATTGGAAATTAGTTGTACGATTTTTTTTCATGATTTATGAAATATACATAGAGATCCTTGATACCCATGATTTCTTACCTCTTTGTCATAGAGTGAAAATTTGATCCTTATAATTTCTTTTTCTTAATCCAGCTTTTTCTTTCCCAAGTTTCTCATTGACAGTTTTCATGAGACTCTTTCTAAGGGATTCATTCTCTTCCTTCAAGACAGATTGTTCTTCATGAGTTCATTTTCTCCTCTCTCCTCTTAATAAAGTCTTTCTTGAAGGCTGTTGATCTTAATATTAGTGATCCAGCTTATCCTTGTTCTTTCCCTTGTCCATTTGGAGGTTTTCTGTCCCTGTAGTGTAATGTAAGATAATCTCTGTGGATTCATTCTGTTTTCATGCCCATACCATTTTAATCTCTATTTAGTTTGTCTAATATCAGTTCTTTGTAATTTAATTCATTCCTCACTATTTGATTGGGCTTTTTCTCAGTCCATTTAGTTTTGAGATACAAAAGAAGGAACTTGAAAATGAAATCATAAAAATGAAAGTCCAGAATTAATGTCATCATCATCAAATTCCTGACATGTACCTACAAGGGTTGTACAGGATACGATAGTACTATATTAAAAATTTACATCATTACCTCATTTATGGTTTAAGCAAATAAGAATACAATTTGGTCTGCTAAATCCCCAATTTCTGGCCCATCTTTGTTCGTTCATTATCCAGGAAGATACCTAACAGGGTGCACCACGAGAAGGTGAGGATTGGACATTAGGTCAGAAGCCCTGGTCGGTTCTCCACCATTCCTTTAAAGGCTATGTGGAGGTCTCCTCTCAGTTATACATCTTCCTGAAATCTTAATAATAAGCTAAATGTGTGCATGGTGTATCATGAAAATTAACCTGAAAATTCCAGTAGTTTGGTCAACTTGGTAACTTTTGATTACAAAGTAAACAGATGTGAACATTAATCTGCATTGTCAGCCTGAGGGAAGGAGAAAAGTGATAGACACAGCTGGTGTTGAACGTAGGCTCCCCCCTCCTCCCCCAATTGAATAGCGATTCAATGACATACAGATAGCATACTGTTCTCTTACAACTGTAAATTAATGAAATATTGTACAGCATACAGTATTTTTATTTTTTTTAATTTGAAGTTTAAAAAAATATGAAATTTCTTTGGGTAGCATATCATTTTGTTTTTGAAAGAGAATTTATCTATATTATCTATATAAAGGGTTATATATTCTGTATAACCCTTTCAGAAGTTTCTGCTACATAAAAATTCTCAACCTGTTGTAAAATATGGGGGTTTTGTTCCTGTATATCTTACACTTTTACTTTAATTTCTTTATATATCTTTACTTTCTCTTTATCTTGGTTTTAACTTTCTCTATTCTTTATATACGTTACTCTCTTTCTTACTCTATACTCTTTTACTCTATTTCTTACGCATTAAACTTTTACTTAAGTTACCACAGGTTATCTAATACCTTGAGAATCTTGGAAAATTTATTTAATGTTACGACTGCGCCACCAAGATTCTCCTTTATGGATATCAAATGTAATTAAGATCACCTGGTATCTCTCTAAATCTATCTCAGGCTTTATTGTCAGTCGTGGCTGCTCCTATTTAACTTTGCACACAGGTTTGCATTTTATTTAAGAGCAGTGCATTGGATTAAGGATCAGCAAATAAGATCATTCTTTAGCATAACAAACATATTTATAAAATTAGGATACATTAATACAGTTTCTTAAATGAATTGGCTCATCAGAAAATTAAAAGCTATGAATTATAATCTCAATTAATATACACACATTAAAATACGCAGCAGTAATATCAAATACCAATTTGATAGTACTGATATCAAATACCAACTTCATTCATTCTGCTGCTAAGAAATAATCTCCTGCATTGTACATACATAATAAACATGCAGCAATACTATCTTATTCCAATCTATAATTTCATTCCCTCTGCTGGTAAGAATTATAATCTCATACATTGTAAATACATAATAAACATGCAGCAATGCTATCATATAAGAATCTATGTTCGCATTCTAAAATTAGTCTGTTCAAGCAATATGCACATATCTCAACCAACAAGTTTACCTATCTAAATTATTTCAACTATTCTTTAGCTTCTTAGTCTGGGACAAATTATCACGATTTAACTTTTTATTTGTCCCACCAAATATATAAATACTTCAAGGGTGTACTCACAGTTCTTCTCATGACACAATTATCTGAACTGACTCTTTCGTCTCTTATCTGGTTCTACTGGCTTCTTTTCCGGCCTGGGCCTGATCATTCGTGAGGGTTTCATTTTTGTTAGCTCCGTCTCGTCGTAGAAGATTTTTTTGGGGGGGGGGGATTGGATCATGGCTCACCAATACCATCTGCTTTTCCGTTCTGGGTTTCAACTTTTATGTGGGCTTCTTTCCTTTAGCGGCGTTACATCTTGAAGGATTCCCGGGCATGATGCATGTTATGGATCGGCTTCTCCCTAGACAATTCCCTACTTCTCTTTGGGCATCGAATGGACCCGCAATACTGAATTCCGAGATACTGCCAGAGGAGGCTTCTTTTCCTTCTGCTTTTCTGCATACTTCCTTCCTCCCTTCCCTATTTTTACCTATGCATGCGTCGCTACAGCTGCTGCATACTCTTCCACCTGCTACCTCTGGATACCTAGATAAAGAGCCCCTTGGATACTTCTGGGTCGTTTCTTATACTCCCTCTTGCGGTCTCTGGAATAAGGGTTGAGAACCCCTAGCATTCCCGTGCAAAAAGGGAGATGTGACCTTCGAGTTGTTTACTTTTGTTTCCCCCAGAACACACACAAACAATTTTATTCACTATATGTTGCACTGTCCTTGGGACACATTAGGTTAAGCTTTGAACAATTGAAGGCACTTTACAATTTCCAAATAAGGCTTCTTAGCTCTTTCTTTCTTTCAAATTGGAACAGCTTAACATGCCTACCATTTCAGGACATACATACTTGTATGGTTTTTCAAATCACAAAAATATTTCTGTTCATAATTACAAAATTCCAAAAACCAGACCAATCAACGTTAAAATTACAATCTCATTCTATATACAATGTTTGTGACCTCTGTAAAAGTCGATGCAAAGTTAAGAAAAAAAATTTTTACTGCATCAAATTACACTGTCTTTATAATCAGTATTCCGCAATCTTGATATCATTTTTGACATTCTCTTTTGCACTCTTTCTACTGTATTAGAACTTGACAAAAACTAGGAGACCAGACCTGCGTGGAATAGTCCAAGTGAGCTCTTAACAAGGCCTTGTAAAGAGGCAAAATTACTTCCGTATCTTTACATGTCAAGGTTCTTTTGAGCATTGCTATTATTCTCTGAGTTTTATTTACAATTTTTGCTATATGAACTTTAACTTCCTGTCTACTAAAACCCCCAAGATCCCTAGCCTAGTCAGTTTCTTCTAGCATAATACAACATTTCCTTCTAATATCACACTAAAGCGTGATTAGATATCAAATCACACTTTACATTTATTAACATTGAACTGATAGCCATTTTCACATGCCCATATTTCCAGACTATTCAAATCATTCTGCAAGTACTGCATGCTGCAATACTCCTGTTTACCTTACTTATCTTTGCATTATCAGCAAATAGCCGTATGTTGCATGTCAAATCCCTCCTAATGTCAATAATATACTAATTGAATAACAGTGGACTAAGGGTTGATCTTTGAGGCAGACTACTGATTACCTTGAATCTTGCAGACCCCCCCCCCCCATTCCTCCCTCCATACATGACTTTTTGATATCTGTCAGTCAGCCATTCTCTTATCCACACTAATATTCTGTAATCCAAACCCATATTCTCCAATTTATACAACAGTCTACTGTTCTGTATTCTATCAAAAGCCTTAGCAAAATCCAAAAGCATTCTGGTGTATCCATTCCCTTTGTCTAATTCAGTGGCAACATTATAGAATGTGAGCAAGTTGCTAAAACATGACCTTCCCTTAGTAAACCCATGCTGTTCATTACAAAGTATAGATTCTCTGTCAGCCCATTTCTGAATGTGAGCCTTAACCAACTTTTCCCAAATCTTCACCACCAATCCCGAGATACTGATCGGTGAATAGTTAGATATATTTGTCTTTGCACCACCTTTCTGCAACGTGATTACCATGCATTGTTTCCAGTTCTATGGAATCTTCCCTGTTCTGAGACTCAAATTATATAGCCTTGTCAATGATTAGCTAGTTTAGCTGAACACACTTTTAGCATCCGTGCTGATATCTCATCAGTTCCTATTATGGAATTCTTATTCAGTTTGTGCAACACCTCTAGTACTTCCTCCTCATACACAAGTTTCCTCATGATGTGAAGAGGTGGCAGTGAGTTCAATGTTACACATACCAGGTTTGTAGCACCTATCACTATAAATAAATGGCTGCTCAGTAGTTGAACAATCGCTTCTGTATCAGTCACCTGTATACCATCTACATTCAGTAGAGTTATTCTTTCAAATTCTTTCTTTCTTTTACTTGCAGCATAATGATAGAATTCTTTTGGGTAGTCTTCAAGAAAAGAAACTTGTTTATTTTCATACTGAGACTTAGTTTTACATACAACAGTTATGACTCTTCTGGTCTGCTGATTATAATTATCATAACTGACACCATCCTTATGCACATGGCATTCCTTCCACATCATCTTTTTCTTATGAATCTCTTGTTTCATTAGATTACACATGCATTTCACTCCTGCTCTATTTATTCTTTTGCCTCTAGGGAGACATACTGATATTGAAACATTTAAGTATTTTTTAAATGCGTTCCATGCACTGTCAATATCCTTCCCATCCAACAACTGATACCATGGTGCAGAACACAGCATACTCCTGGTTTTCGTTGTGATTCTGATATATCAGAGAGAGCTCAAAGGAAAGTGTTAAAAATAATATTAGGATAGAAAGACCTGGAATACTGATTATGAAGACAGATTGAGAATTTGTAGACTGCAGACACTAGCAAACAGGAGAAAGAGGTGGGGGGAGTGATATAATTGAGACTTACAATCTTTTGAAAGGGGGCATACAGGATTTCAATTGATTGAATTTTTCAATTTATGGAGTGTGGGGAAAGGACAAGAGGGCATCCTTGGAAGCTGAGAATGAAGGCGGCTGCTAAGAAGGAGGTGAGAGCTAGGTTTTCCTCTCTAGATTGCTTAACTACAAAGTTGTTAAGCAATCACTCTATAAATGCATACATCTCAGGCAAACCTATTTAACTATCTGGGTAATGAAATAGAATTAGATGATTGGATGAGCTGGAGATTTAAGGGGTAGATTTTTTTTTCTCAGAGAGTGGTGTGTGATTGGAATGGATTGCCACTGGATGTTGTGAGTGCAAGCAGTGTTAATGAATTCAAGAATAAGTATGATAGCTAGTGTGCAGTATGTGGCCTCCCTCGATGAGCCTCTGACTCCCTAGAGGTCTCACTTAATAATAATAGTAATAAAGTGACAGTTGTTTCATGGATGACAGTGCTAGTATCACATAAGAATTGTTGAGCAGTGGTTCAATGAGCCTGACTGCAACTTCCACCGTCTTCTCTGGCTATCACAAAATCCAGATCTGTACCTCATTGAGACTGCAGTGGACATGTCAGAAAAACAGATCCAGGAGCAAAATCCTCTTCCATCAGACCTGAGCCACTTAAAGATGGTCTGATAAATGCCTAGTATGTTGTAGATGTACATACAATCCAACACCTAGTGGAATCTATGCCAAACCACGTATGTACTGTAATTTGGGCTTTAGGAAGTCCAACACATTATTTAACGTTTCTGATTCCTTGGCCAGTATGTGTATGTTCATGTGTATATGGGTATTATACTGCTTCTTTGTAATGCTCTGCTTTATAGTGATAGGTGCTTTTAAAAAAAATACATTTTAACTATCCATCATCTTCTGCTGAAGACATTGTAGTATTATATTATTTATTATTGAAAAAGTAAAAGAATTACTTGAAAATTGATGAAATTAATAACATTTCATTAATGTATTCATCTGTTATAATGAAATGTAATACTACAGTTTAATTGCCTTGTTTATTTTTAGTGTAATCATGAATGGCATGACAAGCTTTCATAAAAGGAAGTAAATGCATCATGTTAAAATGGCCAGTCAAATTCATGAAGATTACTGACGGTATTTGGTTGCTCATGGTCCTGATAACTGAGAAATTATGGCAGCTACATTCATTCAATGAATTTAACTCAGGTAAATTCTTAGTTATGAGGACTATGAGCATTGAAATTCTCTCTCATCTTCATGACTTAATTGGTTACTGTTAATTTTCATTTAATTAATTTCTGTTCTTTTTTTATCTTCAATAATAAATAATACTTTCATTATTGGTGAAATTATTAACAATGTCATATATTATGTAATTCTGTTTAAAGAACTTTTAACACAATTTTTTCCCAAAACAAAATGTGGTTTGCATAATTATAAGTTGAAAACTTAGCTTCATTAATTATATCACAAAAACTCAAAATATAGATCTGGAACTTCTGTTATAGTGAATGATATAACAGCTTTCCCCTCCCTCTCAGATTGATCATCTCGAACGAGCAAAACGACTTGAAGAAATACCTCTTCTTCAGAAAATTTATGAGGAATTCAAAGTAGAAGATCAGCGATTTTGGGAACAACAAGAGATAGAAAGGGTATGTTTGTAACAGTGATATATTGTTAAAATAGCTCAAACCTTTTTACTATATATGAAGTTAAGTTTCTTTATGAAAATGAAAAATTTGAATGTCTTCATACTTGAGTTTTTAATATTTTGGAAAAAAAAATAAATAAAAACATTTACTAACTGCCTTACTAGTAGTATGAAAATGGGGGAGAGATTCCAAAGAGAATGCATATAACCACAATAATTAACCGACTAAATTTTTATTTAGGGAAATGCATTGTCTTGCTACATATAACCCTTTTAATTATTTGTTGCTCTGCTTTAATTTAGTAATAATTGAATATCATCTTATAAATTAAAGATGCCAAGAAATTATATTCTTGTTTAATCCTTTATCCAAATGTAAGCAAACAAAGTTTGCATTCGAAGAACTTCACAACGGGGCAACTCGTATATAGAGGCCATCGAGTTTACATCACTTAACTTAGTATCCCATAATACAAAGCACATAGCATTATACATCTCTGTAAAGATATGTGCTTTGCGTTACTAAGGCAAGTGATGTGAAGTCATTTTGGCCTCTATATACAAGATGCTCAGTTGTGAAGTTACTTCATGCACAAACTTTGTTTGCTTACACTTGCTTAAGGATTAAACCAAGAATATAATTTCTTGGCATCTTTAATTTATAGTATAATCAAGTGGAAAAACTTTCAACATCTATCTAATACAGAGTATTTTAGTAATATGGTGTGACACCTTGGTATCACTTCTGGGTCTGGCTCCCTGAAGAGACTTAATAAAGTCTGGGTAGCAACCTTTCCCATAAACTGCATAGCATTATACATGTTTGTAAGGATATGTGCTTTGCATTAATGTGATACTAAGGCAGGCAATGTGAAGTCCTTGGCCTTTATATACGAGTTGCCCAGTTGTGAAGTTACATCAGGTGCAAACTTTGTTTGCTTATACTTGGATAAAGGATTACACCAAGAATATAATTTCTTGACATCTTTAATTTATAGTGTATCCAAGTGGAAAAACTTTCAACCTGAATATCATCTTAACTTGTCATGTTTATTCGGTATGTGAATCAATCATAGCTCCATTTGAAATGAATGCTTAATTCTAAAATTATATGAATTCTCAGACCAAGGTTTGTTAACAGATTAAATTCTGAAAGGCTTATTTGTACCATAAACTGGTCCTAAGATGCTTTTGATGTAGAAGATCATTTGCTGCTTTGCTCCTTAAAGAAACATATCAGTAATTCCTTTCTTCTCAACTACTTGAACATACATATATTATTGATGTGTTATAGGTTTTGCTACTGATGATATGTGGGACTAAAAAAAATTACAAAAAAAGGCAAAAAAAAAAAAAAAAATCCAACAAAAACCATATAAAACAACAAAAATCCAACCATAAAAGATCCCCCCCCCCAAAAAAAAAACCGTGTACCACCACTTCATCTAAATCTCTTATCAGAACCCCAACTAGCTACTTTAACAACCACTGTCCACCTCAACTGTTCAAATTATCATTATATAGATTTCTCTGCCACAAGGGTGGCACTTGTATATACCATGCTGATGATTGCAAAACCTTGAATTCCAATGTTTGCTCCGCTTTGGCTCAGAATGTCTTTACCACACCAACCTGCTCTTTTCATATACTCTTTCTATTGCTTTCCAAACTCAGTTAACCGTTCTGACTTCTTCAACTCTCTCTCTGCCTATAAATGTTGTAAATCCATAGCACACTATTACTATGGAGGCCTTACGTAATTCTTTTCAAGCCACTTCTTGTCTCTAAACATAAAGTGATAATCTTGCATACTGGGTTAGACTATCACTGATTGCAATGAAAGAATGTTGTTGCAGGGTATTTGTGATAAAGAAAATATATTATGGTTAGCAGTTCTGTGAAATTTTAAAATTAATTTTATAAGCTGGTTTTAACTGAGTGCATGGTGTTGTGTTGCTATGTTGAACCTTTAGTTACATTATTGTGATTTATTATTACATTATGGTAGCTCATGGAGGAAAAACATAAAATGATATCAGCAGCCAAAGATGAACCACAATGTTCAGAGAATTTAATTTGAGGTACTTTGTTTGCAGCATATTTGTTATTGAAAATAAGATGTCTGTGAGTAATAAGCAAGAGTGGTGACAGAGAGGGTGCCAGAAGGGTTACCAAGTTGAGTGCCAAATCATTGATCGAGTACAGTGTGAGATTATGTGATAAATGTTTCTGACCTGTCTTATCACAGGAAAATACAAAAGTAGTGAGATCAAATAGAGAGGAATGAGTGAAGGTGATTGAAGTATTAGTGAATCAAAAGAAAGTTAACACAGAAGGAGTGGAGGAAGTCCACATGGTTGTAAAGACAGAAACATAGCACAATACAGGGGAATCATGTGAGTGGTATCGCAGAGAAGAGTAAGCAAACAAACTTGAGAAGAGGGTATGATGGAACATAAGGAGACAATGTCATGCGACCATATTATCATGGATGTGTTTGATCAGCACATGATATCAGTTTTTCTTGTGCTGAGATTAAAGATGTTAGCAACTGTTAGGAGGGAAAAAGGGAATGTTAAAGAAGTAAATTATTTTGGAAGTGACATGGAATGCTAGGATGTAAAAGAGTTCCTAGAAGAAACAAAAATGAGTTATCACCTGCCTGCTATAATGTTGGAAGTTTTCCACTTGGTTATACTATAAATTAAAGATGCCAAGAAATTCTATTCTTGGTTTAATCCTTTATCCAAGTGTAAGCAAACAAAGTTTGCACCTTAAGTAATTTCAGGACTGGGCAACTTAATAAAGGATTAAACCAAGAATATAATTTCTTGGCATCTTTAATTTATCATCATCATCATCAAATTCCTGTCATGTACCCTCAAGGGGTGTACAGGATATGACAGTACTACATGAAAAAAATTACATCATTACTAACTTCCTATCTACAATTTTCCTCCAAATCAGTCTGTTACTTGTCAAGACTCCAACATTATCAGATCTTATATTTCTATCGTCTAAGGCACTTTGTACCGTATCAATCCACCTATATCTTGGTCTTCCTCTGGGTCGTTTTCCTGCCAACCTGGCAGAGAACACTTGTTTTGCTAATCTTTCCCCTCCCATTCTATTTAAGTGACCATACCATCTGAGATTAGCTCTGCTAACGCATTCCTGGATGCTGACAATGTCAAGTTCTTTCCTAATATCCTCATTTTTAATATGATATTGCCATTGATGCCATCTGTTCACGCCTCTAATCTTTCTCAGGACTCTCATATCTGCGGTCTCTAGTCTTTGGTCAAGTGTTTTACTTCTGACCCAGCTCTCAGATCCATAAGTTAAAATTGGTTTGAACACAGTCTTGTATACAGCTAATTTAGTGTTCCGACTAATTTCTTTCTTATTCCATATGAATTTATTCAATTGATTTCCCACGATACCAGCTTTGCTGATTCTGTTGTCTATTTCTATATTTAGTTTACCATCTTCAGTAAAAATTGTGCCTAAGTAGCTGAAATGTTTTACTTGTTCCACAGGTTCTCCATTCACAACACAGTTGACATTTTCAATGATTCTGCCTATTTTCATTGTCTTTGTCTTTTTATTGCTGACCTTCATACCATATCTATTACAACAGCTATTCAATTTAGTCAGAGAATCTTCCAGACTTGTAGCGGATTTATTTAGAAGTATAACATCATCCGCATAAAGCAAAGAGCTGACATTAACATCTCCAATTTTGATATCAGGTTGAATACCACATTCCTTCATAATGTGATCCATATAGATAATGAATAACAGAGGGGATAATGTACATCCTTGTCTCACACCAGATTTAACATTAAACCATCTTCCTGTACTTCCTTCAATTCTAACTGCTGACTTGCAACTCAAATAAAGACTAAGTATTGCTTGATATAATGCCCCATTGACACCATATAACTGCAGCGTATTGAATAGCTTCTCTCTTGGCACCTTGTCATATGCCTTTTCCAAATCGACAAAACTTAAATACAGATCTTTGTTATATTCCCATGCTTTCTCGACTATTTGTCGTAAAGTGAAGATCTGATCCTGACAGCCTCTATTTGGCCTGAATCCAGCTTGTTCTTCACCAAGCTTTTCTTCCACAATTTTTCTCAACCGTTTCTCAAGTATACTTGCATAGATCTTGCCAGGAACACTCAGTAGGGAAATACCTCTGTAATTCTCACATTCAGTTTTATTTCCCTTTTTATATATGGGTACTATGAGAGCTCTACTCCAATCATCGGGAATTCGTCCCCCTGTCCAGGCTTTCTGAACTATGCAGTGCAGCCACTGTAAGACTCTTATACCACCATACTTCAGCATTTCTGGTCGAATATCATCTACTCCTGCTGCCTTTCCACATTTCAAGCCTTTGATGGCTTTTTCTACTTCAAGTATGGATATGTATTCCTGACTGCATGCCTGGTCAGTGTTTTTTACCACTGTGCTGTCATCACTGCTTGTTTCATTTAGCAGTTTTTCAAAGTAATTACTCCATACTTCAAGGATATCTTTTTCTCCTGTATTCATTTCACCTTTATCATCTCTAATTCCTTTTACAGCACTCTTTCCTCCATTCCTAAGCTTCTTCAACAACCTCCAGAATATTTTGCCACCTTCTTGATATTTATTTTCTATATTCTTGCCAAAGTCCTCCCATGACTTTTGTTTAGCTAGTTTTACACACTGTTTAGCTTTCTTACATTTGTCTCTGTATTCTGTAAGAGTAAAAGCTGACTTATTTGCCAGGAACTTTTGATATGCTTTCTTCTTTTCCTTCACTGCCTCTTTGACTTCCTGTGTCCACCAGGGAGTTCTAATTTTTTTATCCCTGCACACAACCTCACCACATGCCTCTCTGGCAGAATCAATCAATGTTTCCTTCAGAGTTTGCCACTGAATCTCCAAGGTTTGATTCCTGTTCTCAAACTCTTTCATTTTCTTTTCAATAATATTTCTGTATTTTAGTCTACAGTTCACATCTGAGAGCTGCTCAACTTTTATTCGCTTTAAAACTTTCTTACATGTTATTCTTTTCAATATGAAATTCAATTTTATCCTGCTCAAGACTAAATAGTGATCACTTCCAATTTCAAATCCTCTGTACACTCTGGTGTCCTGCACCAGGGAGAAAACATCACTATCAACAATAACATAGTCAATGAGACTTTTCTTATTCCTAGCCTCTTCTCTCCATGTGAATTTGTGCACATTTTTATGTTGGAACATGGTGTTAGTAATAACCAGTCCATGTCCAGAGCAGAAATCCAACAGATATTTGCCATTATTATTAGCTTTGCTCTTTTCTCCAAATTTTCCCAAAATATTTTTGTATGTCTCACAATCATTTCCTACTCTACTATTTAGATCCCCAACAAGGACCAACTTTTCCTTTTTCATTGTGTCAGTTGCTTTTTCTAAAGCCTCAAAAAATTCCTCCACTTCTACCTTAGTAGAACCTTCTGTGGGACCATAGGCACAAATAAGTCTCATTGTCCAGTTCCCCATTTTCATATTTGCCCACATTACTCTACTTGAGACTGACTGCCATTCAAGAAGATTAGCCTCGTATTTTGTGTTGAATACTATGGCTACTCCTTCTTTTCCTTGATTGTCATTGCCTGAATATAACATTTTGTATTTATTGCTCAGAAAGATGTCACCAGTTTTGGTCTTTTTTGTTTCAGTCACCCCTATTATGTCGATCTGGTACTTATCTAATTCCTCAGCTAGCTCCATTTCTTTGCCATTCAGGCTTCTTACGTTGATAGTACCGATCTTTAACTCTGGTGATGTTGAGTTGGGGTTTGTTTTCAGATTTGTTCCAGTAGCTGACTTTTCGCTGTTCGCCCTGGTTCCCTGGCGAAAACAACGGGGGCCTTGTTTAACCGGGCGACGCCCCAGCCGGCATGAAATTTTGTCATGTTGTACCATCATTTTTTATTTTGGTTTAACCAATAAGAATACAATTTGGTCGGCTAAATCCCAAATTGCCAGCCCATCCTCGTTCGTTCAGTATCAAAGTAGATACCCAACA